>NC_134568.1:117301590-117601590 GCF_050947875.1 Dermacentor variabilis | reverse complement strand
TTAAAATACTGGAGTGAGAAAGTGCGGTAGCAGGAGCGAGGGAATTGACCGTTGTGCCGCCTCTCACTTTGATGAGAACACTGCGCGGTGCACTTGGATCTGCAAGGCAGACTCTTGTCTCCACCGCAGATCGCTCTCAAGACAGGGGCCACGCGACTGCACTGTACGTAGCAGCCGCCAGTGTAGAACGCCTCTCCTGTTTGCGCCAGTCCCGCAAGTTTCGGGAACTCCAAACGCCCATGATGCGGCCCGATTTTCATCAGTCTCCGCACACTTGATCGTTTTCCTTTTAACTCTTTCAGGGTCAATGACGTAAATATACGGCGCCATCTGTACGTTTAAAAAGCGCGCCAATTTCCTAACTTTTTCTTTTCTGTCATGTGCTGCCACTATGTGGGAATACAGGGAATTTTTTTTTGTGCACCTCCCTCTCTAGGTTTCAGTTGCATGGTTTGTTTTAGAGCTAGTTTGCTCCCGCGCGTCTATATACTACTACCGCTTGCGCATTGTTGCGCGCGGGCGGGCAGCGGTTTGTGTTTTGCTCTGCAGGCGGTTTTCGGCTTCTTGTGCTTGCAAAACTGATGGCTATCTCATTACTAATCGCTCAAGGGGCGACCGCTTCTTTCTCGCTCGTTTAGTGCTCACAGCATAGGAAGGATGCCACCGTGCATGCTTTCCGTTGCCTTTTTTTTTTTTTTTTGAGACTCACAAAAACTTATTGCCTCTGTTTGGCAATAGGATGATTAGCGGAAGTTTGTCACACGTTTTGCTTTTTCGACGGGCCCACAACCACACAGTTTTCTTGGAAGAATGCACCTATGCAGTTCGATTACGCTATGGATGTACATATTAGTGTAAGAGCAGGAACATTTGAGTCTTGCGAAACATTCTTGTGTGCGCATTTTCAAAGCCTTGAACTACCGTATTTATTCGCGTATAACCCGCACCAAAATGTGAAAAAACGCGTTTAAAAAGTGGGGGTGCGGGTTATCTGCGAATTTTTTCCTTGGGAGGGGGGGGGGGGGGTCGGCTTCACCGCAATGTGCGGCAGCCTCCCCGTGTAGTCCGCCATCCCCATCGTCATCGACGCTTGTCAAGCCGATGAAGGGCCAACGAAAGGCCAGCATTGTTGAGCCTCGCGTTAGGCGCTGTTTAGTGTACTTACCCCAGTTTGCACTGTTTGCCTGCTTTGTTTTGGCATCATGAGTGCGACTCGACGGCAGTGTTTCACAGCGAAAGAGAAGCTAAAGATTATAGCCGCTGCCGAAGAAATCGGCAACAGAGCTGCTGCAAGACAGCATGACGTCGACGAGTCGAGCATTCGCGACTGGAGGAAGAAAAAAGAGAGTCTCGAAGCAACGAACCGGAACAGGCGAGCGTTTCGGGGTCCGAAGACTGGCGCGTACCCCCACCTCGAGACGCAGCTTGCGAAGTTCATTGAAGAGCAGAGAAGTCGTGGCCACGCTGTTTCGACTGAGATGACGCAAATGGAAGCCCTGAAGTTGGCCCGGGAATTGAACATTCCACGTGAGTTTCGTGCAAGCCGTGGATGGCTTCAGCGCTTCATGCGAAGACATGGATTTTCTATGCGGCGGCGAACAACCATGTGCCAGCGGCTTCCTGAAGCCTACGAGGAAAAGTTGTTGAACTTTCAACGATATGTGATCGCACTTCGGAAGGAGCACAGCTATTTGCTGTCTCAGGTGGGAAATGCTGATCAAACACCTGTGTACTTTGAGATGCCGATGGACACGACCATGGAAAAAAAGGGCTCCAAATCAGTCAGCGTGCTGACCGGCGGAAATGCCAAGCTGCGCTGCACAGTCATGCTATGCGCTTTGGCTGACGGCACGAAACTGCGCCCGTATGTGATTTTCAAACGCAAGACGCTACCTAGCATTCCACTGCCCCCAGGAATCGTTGTGCGTGCGGAAGAAAATTCGTGGATGAACAGTGGCCTAGTCGGTGACTGGCTTCGAGTAATCTGGGAGCGAAGACCAGGTGCCTTGCTGGCACGCCGGTCGATGCTCGTACTAGATTCCTTCAGAGGCCACTGCACTGATGCGGTGAAGGCTCGCCTTGCCGAGACCAGCACCGACCTCGTCATAATACCTGGCGGCATGACGTCCATGCTACAGCCACTCGACGTGTGCCTGAACAAGCCGTTCAAGGCACACGTGAAGCGGCTGTATGCCCAGTGGATGGCCGACGGCATGTAAGCCCTCACACCGACGGGACGCGTGCGAAGGCCTGATATTCCATTGCTGTGCCAGTGGATCGTGGATGCGTGGAAAGCGATACCGGCCGATTTGGTGCGCAAAAGCTTTAAAAAATGTGCGATCAGTAATAGTCTGGATGGTTCCGAGGACGACTACGTCTTTGAGAGTGGCGATGAAGCCTCGGATGGCAGTAGTGAGAGCGGCGACGATTAAGAATCGGATAACCAGTGACGTGGTGGCGGTCGTTTGAATAAATGTTCTGAAAACGAAATGATCACTGAGTGTGAGTTGCATCTTTCTAGCGCTCATTTTTTTTTTCAGGTAAACGTGCGGGTTATACGCGAGTTTTTTTTTTTTTTCCGCCGAGTTCAAAGTTAGGGGTGCGGGTTATACGCAGGGGCGGGTTATACGCGGGTAAATACGGTATGTGTATAGCAATGCATCAAATTTTTTATTCTTATAAGTTTATTTCCTTTTTTATTGTTTTTATTCATGAATGAAAAGTACATATATACCAATGCAAAATATTTTTTTCTCACTTTACGGTCACCCTAGAAAAATTACGGTAAATTTTTTTCAAAATAAGTCCCTAAGAAGAATTGGAATCTGCAATAAAAAAATCGACCCTGAACAGTCGCATATGGTGAAAAAAATCGACCCTCAAAGGGTTAATTGCGGCATCGCGATGAACTCGGCATGTCTTTGCAGTCAGCACTTCCATGCTGGTAGAGCAAATACAGAAAATGGGAAGACGGATGGTGCACTAACCTAAGCCAAAGGAAACATTGCCTAAGCACATATACTACAGCATATGGAGAAAGCTACGGCAGCTAGGCTCAAAGCACATACGAGGCGGCCATGTTGAAATGCCGATGGTGACATGGTAATGCAGATTTAGGGTCGTACTCGATTCTAACGCGCATGCAATTTTTGGGCACATTTTGTTGGAAAAAAAGTGCGCGTTAGATTCGAGTGAATACAGTATACATAGCATGCCCACAACGCCGACAGCGTGATTGAGTGATAGGCGACTTGCAAAATAGTGCCCGCCCTCTTTCGTACGCACTTGTGGCAGCAGTTGTGGCCATACTAGTCACTAGAAGATCTCGGTGGAAGACAGTTCAGAATTAGAATTGGTTTTATTGTGATGATTACAAAAATTACAGGATGTTAATATACAGAAAGAGGTCTTGAAGTTATTGCCACTGTTACCTGGGCTGCAACAAGTCTGGCCTACAAACGAGAAGACACACGATAGTGTGCTGTCTTGTTTTTGTTTGGCCCATTTTTAGCGCTGTTCGTTTTTCCAAGTCAGCTAGGTTGTTGACATACGTTATATAAATGCATCAATTAGTAAATTAAAGCTTAGTTTTTTTAATATCATTTTTAAAAAACAGCATAAGGATGACAGCATAATTTGATGTGAAGTGGCTGCATGCCTTAGCAATGAAAAACCTACACACACACACAAAGAGAGAAAGGGTGAAGGATGGGGAGGAGTGGTAGATGTCAGTAGAGAACCCACCCCCGAAATAAATTTCTGGCTACGCCACTGCTCAGAACATTATATTTTCCTGTATCAAAGCCATGTGGTCTACTGCATAGTCTTGAAGATCAACATACCCTTTGTACCTTACACCATTACTCCGACTGCAAAATTGAGCATTGTGTATAATTACTTCCCCCCTTTAGTCGACCTATAGATGAAATTTACCAGCAGCTTCATGTACTACCCATTTTGTCTCTCTGCAGATACAGCATCTCACTTGTAGTTAATAAATAAAGTACCAACAATCCACTTCTTTTTAGCCCGCTCATCCTACCTGTTCATGAAACCAGGCATGCTTTAAACAGTCTCTTCAACTTGCCTATAATAATGTCATAATGTGCATGACAAGTGCCTTGTCAAATTTCAGAGAGCAAAAGAACTGCAAGAAATTTCAAACTAACATGCAAAATTTCTTTAATAAATAACCAGACTAGCTTTTCGGCAAGCAAAACAACATCAGAAACACAGTGGTAGTGTTGTAAACATGATACAAATTGTGCACTTGTATTTACGTGTATGCTATAAAACTCTGGGTGTTCAAATTACGAAGTTCTACAATATGGCACCCTCATAGCCCCACTATGGCCATGGGACAAAAAACTAATTATAATAGACTAACCTTGTTGGTGCTGACCTCCCATACCCTGTGGGGGGAACACGCCCTCCACTCAAGTAAGGGAAATGCTTCACATCAAGCTTGTCCTCGATGGCGTCCTGTGAGAACCCATGAAAAAATTAAATACTATAACAATATTAACTGTATCCAAAAGTTGCCACCATACAAAGAGGATGAAACCAAGGACTACCACCACGGGAATTTTTGTACCACTCGTACTAAACGGACAGACATGTAAATTCTTAAATCTTTAATCATTTTAGAGTTAAAAGCATCCACTATAGACACTCCAAACACTCCTGTGTGAGCAAGTGCAGGATGTAAATGCAGAATAGTGACAAGCATAGCTCATAATTGGAGACAAATATAAAAAAAGAGAAATTATTTTAAGTAATGCAATGGACATATTTGGATGGCCACTCTTGCATCTTTGTGGCAGACTCGTCACTTTGCCTTCAACACATTTTCTCCCTCTCATTGCATTATACCCTCCATCAGCAGGCTGTGAACCACCCTGTATGATCCATTATTTGTATTGTGCTTTGGTTTGGTACAAAAGTTAGGCCCCCACATGTGGGAAGAGTTTTGTCATTGATGCATTTTTAGGTGACCAGTATCAGCTCTACCCACACATGTGACTGTGCCATAAGAGTGCTGCTCTTCACAACATGCACAGCAACGTGGTGACCAAGCTAGGAGCAGACAATGAATCTTGTGTATATGAGAAATTAGTGCCCCACTCAATGAATGCATGAGGCGTGATGCAGAGGTAGACTATGTTGTACTGCAGTGAAGAAGCATTGACACAAATTTCTCTCTCACAAATTTTTCTGTTAGGTTTTTGCCAACTCCATAATCTCGGTACGAGTCTTCAATTTCTCAGCGTACAACAAATAATAAATAACATATTATAATCTGACAAATTCAGAAAGCATGCCAAATATCTTGGCATACGGTGTGTTTACAAGGGCTTCTCTGCATGTGATGAAAATTTGGGAGTAAGGTGGTGGGTTGAGTCACGTGGTATCAGTGATGTGTGGATTGTTGCAGTAGTCGAAACCGCACTGTGATAGTTTTGCTGAAAGCTTTAGACACTAGGGGGGAGAAGATGGACACTCCACATTCTCAGAGATGCGACAGTAGGGAACCAAGCTTATTATCCAATGTTGAATACGGATAAGTACAAAATGAAAAAGAAAAGAATGGTTTATGTAGCGTGCATGCAGCTTTTGGCAACACGGTCATTGTGCGGCTTGTGACCAACGTACCAGGCTGATTGGCACGTGTGTCAGCGATTTGTGATATTATGTGAGGACTACTTCCGATTTTCGCAACGTTCACAGTTACCCTTGTAAACAAATCCTACAACAAGAAGTCTGACTCCATTTGGCACACATTTTGAGTTGGTTACATTAAAAGAGGATACAAGTGTTGATTATTCTGAGCATTCACGGAATTCTGGCACGACGTTACAGTTAAGGGTTTAGCAGCTATCTTAGTAGATATCTTATTAGCAAAAACAAACGGAATACAAAAATTTTGTGAAACTACTTTGCAGAATGCCTGCACTCTCTACAGTGTTCTGGGAGCAACCCGAGCAAAGCGGGACCACACTCTAGTGCAAGAAGTGTTCACACTTAATATGTATTTCCCTTTCAAGTACAAATATAGGCCACATATATTTTAATTGAATATTTAGTTCTAACACATTTCTTGCACCTTTAACATCATAAAACAGATAGCAACAGAACAGAACAAATTTTTTTTTTCCCTGAATGTAGACTCCACAAGTGAAATTCGGAAATTATTCCAGGCAGGAGTACGAATTCCACTATTTCACATGCAGCGTAACTGGAAAACACTCAATTTCAAATTTGCTTATACAAATTATGACTGTCAAAACCAATGGAAAAGAACTGCTACAGGCCCACACACTGGCACTGCCAGATGTCCATCTCGTAATGCATTTTTCAAAAATAGCTTGTGCCTGTTAACCAATTTTGCAGCACAGATGTAATTAGAAAGTTCCACAATGCATTTAACTTTTCTTTTTATGTTGTTATCCTAGCTAATGTTTGTGTTTCGAAGGCATTTCTGACCTTGGTGTGTGTGTACAACTGTACACACAGCACCAGAAGGGTATCTAGGCATGCTGCTGATCAGGATGTCAGATGTGGCGACAATGTTGTCTGTCTGGTGCAGACAGCCATCATCTCCGAATGGTGTGCACACACATGTGTGTTGCTCTTAGCTGTCATGTTCTGACGTTGCGTGTATGAATCATGCCTGAAAAATAAAAATGCACAGGCGATTACAGTACTCCCTAATGCAAAATTTGAGTGCAGCTCTCATATGTGTTTTCATGTCGCAATATATTGAGGCATCGCACCAATCACCGCACTGACTGGCAGAGCCGCGACGTGCAGCACTACATATAGCCCTGCAGCTGTACGCTTAGGAATTTTCTCTTAGGCTTTCTTTTAGTTGAAATTTGGCAGCACCAGCTCCTTTTCCATCTGGTTCTCTTTCATGCTCTTTTTTTTTCTTCTTTTCCTAGATGCACGGACGTGTGCGCCCTCTGGTGGTGCTTCAAGGTGGCTTCCTCTGCTTTCCCTCTCGTGCTCTCTTCCCTCTCGCTGCATTTCATCTTGTGCTACACTCTGCATTCGCTCTCATCTTTCGCTGTGCTCGTTTGCTCAGTTACACCGCCGAGGCATGTCAATGCTCAATGCAGGAACAGGCGCCTAAGAGCTGCGCTCTAAAATCAAGCAACATCATACGACATCCCAACCTTTTGGTTGTTATTATGCGTTGGTTTTCTGGAGTCAGTGGCAATGCTGCAGAGTTACGAATAATCATGTAGGTCCAAAAAATGCATTTGCAACACTTTTGAAATAAGATTTCTTCCCAACTGGGCACTATTAATAAAGTGTAATATAATTGGCCTTGTAGTTCCCATCATGCACCATCATCAGCACAGCGCATCTTGCATAGCGCTTATTGTGAGCAATGAATATAATACTATTTCATTCTCAGCCTAGCTGGATGCCACAGCCTTCACCTTCAATAAATGTATGGACCCAGGAATCACGCCTTCTGCCGAGTGACCTGCTGCCACATGGACCTTCAGCGACTCTTCGTGCCAGGTTCCACCATTTGGCCTGTACAAGGAGGCTGGTTCACCCAAATCAGACCCATCCTGGAGCTGAACAAGTAGGTGTACTAGCGGCGCTTGTCTTGCCAACAATGATGGACAGTGACACCAGTGGCATGCGGACTCAAGTCTGGTTCCCCTGATGGCGGCCTTTGCGTCTACACTGACTACCTCATCACCTGATGCTTCCAACGTCTGTCTGCCGATTGATCCACCTAAGGTCGCCAAAGGTCCCTGCCTGCGACACTTTTGTCCCCGTTTATCAGTGCGTCAGCCTCCAAGTCATCACCCGGGCCCTGTTCCCTGCCGACTCTGCTACTGGCGTCTATGCCCACTATCACCATTGCGAACACATGCCACAACCCGCTACCTCTACCTAGTGCTGCAAGTGCGTCCCGTTACCTTCAATTGGACAATCTCTCTGTGGGGGGGAGCCATCTGTAGCATCATCTTCATCACAGCAAATTCCCATCACGTGCCATCATCATGAGAGCTGTGCATCTTGCAAGCTTGTGTCGCAAGCAATGAATAGAAAACGCTTTCCTTCCTTAGCTGGGCTAGACGCAGCAGCTGCTATTCCACTTCGCCTTCCTGACTAAGTTTAGGGATGACGGCATGCCTTGTCAGCTGCCGTCACATCGTCTTACAGTCTCAATATGACAACCGTAAGTAGGCCCTAAAAAATTGGGCAACTCACGACAAAGTCATAATACTTGGCAGGTACGATGTTAACGTCTCACACATCTCTACCTGCCACTACCACTTTACCGCTTTAATGTCCAGCCTATGTTTTTTTACTGACATAGCAGTTAAGAGCTGAAAACTGGGTTTGCTGTTTCTTTCTGTTCACTCGCTCATTCATCTGTCTTATGCTATGCCAACAACAGCGGCTGCTGTTATGTCGCCACATCACCTCCTCATCCTCAGCTTCACCATTGCCACAAGGTGAAGAAAAGTTTCCCCACTACCACTGAAATTCAAAGTCGTGCCTCTGTGGCAATGTGCAACTGGGAGCTGGAATCATGGAGGTTAGCGTTAACCTTGGTGCTATCACACAGCATGGTAAATTGTGAGGGGTATTGCACTCATAACTAGGTTGGTGGCGTGTGTGCATTTAAAGGGGGGACAAAAAAAAATTATTTGAAAGCAAAATGTTATTTTCATTTAGGAATGAAAGCACTTAGTTGCCTTGAAAACAACCTCCATTGGAGCCAATACATATGTCCAACCTTTTTGCTTACTGTTCGAAGCAACTCTGGAACTCCTCAAGCTTAATGCTGTTGAGCGGCTCCCTATAATGCTGCCTTCACCTCGTGCACAGGGGCAAACCTCCTTCCTTTATTTAATTTCCTTTCCTTAAATAAAGAAATTCCCAGGGTGCTCAGTACAATGAAAAGGGTGGGTGAGAGATGCTGGCCCATTCCCGAGAGGCTAAATACTACATCACAGACAAATCGGTGCAAGCTGTAGCAGTGTCGTGATGGAGAAACCAATCACCTGCATTTCACAGTTTTGTGTGCTTCCCTAGCACATCTCTTAATCACCTCCAAGCAAAATTTCTGACTGACAGTTTGTCCAAGAGGAACAAACTCCTGTCGCACAATTCCACAAAAGCTGAAAAAAAAAAGAAAAAGAAAAAATAATGACCAGTGCCTTTACACTAGCGCACTTGTTGCATTTTTTTTTTTTTTGTATTGATAAAGAAGGCACCTTCAATTGGCTCGAAATTTGTTTGATTTTGGGGTCATACTCATAGCACCAGCTTTCGTCACCTGTGATGATCTTCAAAAGAAGGGTTCAGTCACTTGGGATGTGGTTTTTCAAATCCTGGCATGAAATTACACAAGCATTCATTTTTTTGTCCTCTGTGAGCAGGCAAGGAAGAAATTTTGTGGCAAAACGTCTCATGCCCAAGTCAACACTCGAAATCCACTCGCAAGGGCTCCAGCTAACACCAGCAGCTTCGGAAATCTTGTCAATTGTGTAGCGGAGACTCTCGTTGGGTTTTTTTATAGAACCTTTTCAACAATCTCTTAGGTGCGACTAGTTGAAGGTTGGCTGAAATGAGGATGGTCTTTAACGGTCATTTCTCCTCTTGGAACTACCTAAATAACTCAAAAACTTGTGCATGGCTGTACGCCACCTCCATGAACATCGTTTTAAGCATTGCAAGTGTTTCTGTGATCCGTTTTTGAAGGAGGAATTGAAATCTCAAGGAGATTTGCTGTCTATTACGGACAGATGTCACGATTCACAAGAGTAGTGTGAAAACAGTTTATATAACCATCACCACAAACCCGTAAGATATTCTACAGTTCTGTCAGCTGACTACCGACTTGTGAAGTGTCCTTTCATCTGTCGCACAGATTGGTTTTACGATAACCCGCCTGCTGTAAAGTTGGGATATCCCTTATGAATTTTGGAGATAAGCTGGAAAACAAAACTTTCTATGCAATAAATAAAAGATTGTTTCAAAACACAGGTCCACTATGAAACTGAGAACCTCATTGGTGTTCAGTACAGTGGAGCGTCACTAATTCATTGGTTTCAGAGGAAGAAAAGCTCTTGATAACTTGCAACAGAAATTCTACTGATAAAAAAAGTATTTTCCAGACCTTCATATATTAGAACCAAGCTGCAATTAGTGCTGGCATAGTAATTTGGTGTTTCCTTTAATACGATAAGACCGTACTGTAAATCTCGATTTATATGTACATAGGTTACTGATAGCTTGCTACATTAATGTTATGCAATGCGAGGAAACTCCCGAGCATGTGTAGCGCCATGTTTTCTTGCCCAAAATTTGTAAGCATTACATTTTGTGAAAATTTTGCTAATATTTCATATTTAATTCAACATTTGGCTTTTTTTTTTCTTGATTCAATATGATTTGAAGTTTACTATTCGGTATTCGCACACACCTAGTTAATATACTTAAACCACTTTTCAGCACTGGCAACGTCACAGTCTACAGCGCACTTTCAAATACTTTTCATGTACCCTTCCAGATCTCTGCCGATTGTATTACCATTCACAGTGAGCACACAAAATCATTGCTGGTCAGGTGGTGCTCATTTCAGATGGACTGTGAATGTTGATAAAACCTTCAGCTGAAGTAATGCCAAAAAAATCAGGGACCAAGTTCCCAAAGCTTTTCCTTTGTAAGTGCTCCTCTGCCATTGGCTGGCTGCCTTTGCTAATATGTCCAACATTAGGATTGGCTGGAAGTGGCTCTTACGAGCAATTCTAACCTAAGCTTTTTGTGAATATGAGCCCAGCATCTTCAATGGGAGGTAGCATGTCTTCCAATGGGATCTGTGTATTAAACCTTAAATATGTTCCTTGCAGCTAGCTCCCTTCTCTTTTCTTTTCCACGTCTTTGTCCTGTGGGTACATATGGCTTTGCATTTGGTAAGAACAGCTCAAAAAAACAAGACACAAAGATGAAGAATGACACGAGACAAGTGCCTGCAAAGTTAAATATGTTAATAAATACAGCGCTTGTCTAGTAGTCTTTGTCTTTGTGCCTTGTCTGGCAGTTATACCAACCTGCCCAACTTTCCATCTAATTGCATTATATAGCTTGATCCCCAACTCAAAAATAAAATGTCACAGTAAAAGCACCGGTAAATAAACTTGGCAAATCCCAACATTTTTATTTCTTGTTGTAGAACATTTCCTGAGTGTTAAGCATTAAGGTTTCAATATACAGGGGGTTCACTAGAAAAACATTCAGTTAAGGGGGTTAAAAATACAAGGTACTTATGGGAGCTAGCTCTGCGCCATGAAAATATTCAATACAAGTTTGAGGTTAGGGGGTTTTACTGTACTGAAACATCTTGCGATACATATAGACAGTACTTTTGCTCTTGCCAGCCAGACTGAGGAATTCTCATTCTTTGCGCATGCCTACAACAGGGCAGCCATACAACAGTACAATAGCACTGTGTTCACATGTTTTTTATCATGACACTGAACTAGCATTCACAGATCTGTTCAGTAAAAAGCTGTCCAACATTTGTAGGGTAGTGGTCTACTGTAATAGTTTTTCTTATACTTAAAGCGCAGTTAAATTTTTTGACTGTCTTGTACAATTTCTGCCAATATGAAAACGTGTTCATACAGCACCCTTTGCAAATATGAAAATCAAAACCTTGCTCACTGCTAATGTAGATTTCTGTTAATTCGACTCTGGTTAATTCAATTTTTCAGTTAATTCAATATAAACTAAATGTCTCGGCCGGCGCCTATACATTTCTATGGGCCCAAACTTATTTGGATACTAGAAGTGGCCTTCCCCAGATAATTTGAACTTGACTGGTCAGCCCGCACACACCCAACCGCAATGATGACACCAATCAAACCGCGTTAGTGGCAGCACCTGTCTTAGTGAAGCTAAGGGGTGGCGAGTATGTCAAACACGCACCAAAAAATCTGCCAAAAACGCTTATTTTCAGTGCGCCATAGGAAGATTTTTAAGCGAGAATGGTAGTTCACAATGAATGATTTCAGTATTTATCCCAGTCGAATGCACACCTTCTTTTTTCCAATAAAGTTGGTCCTAAGATTACCTGCATGGTGCAATCGGATACGAAACCAAAGCTATGCTCACGGTGTTCACAGTAGCCTACCTTCAGAGCCAGCATAGCCATTGTCATCACCATTGCTATCGCAAGATTGTGACAGAAGTTGTGGTTTTTCTTTATCTTGCTCACGTAGCGCAACGATGACACGATGCTTTCCATTCTTCAATTACAAAGCTCATTCAATAGATAACTTATTTTACATAAGCTTGCAGCAACAAGTTTCAACACATGTTTTGGGTGTTCTATTGTTGCAATCAAACATGCGATGGACCATACAGAGGACATGCTGTGCTCCATAGATAGGAATGTGCTCTCTGAGAGTTATGACGAAGGACATTAGGTGTAAATAAATCTTTCTTCTGTGCAAATAAAGTTCTATAGTTTCATCTTTTTCCTACTGCCAAATTTGGAGGCATGCAATATGTTTCTGGTTAATAAATTGGGTACGCGTTACATTTCTACTTTGCTTAGAAGCTCTAATCTCATCTGCTAGATTATGTTGAACAGGTATAAAGCAGGTGTGCATTCGATTCAGGGGAATGTTAGAATAGGGCAAGCACTGGCAAATGAATCAGTAGTCCATTTCGACATTTTTTTTCGGACTTTTGTTTTATTTGACCCGCAGGATAACTCGACCAATTTTGTCCGTTCCATCAGGGTCAAATTAATGGAAGTCGACTGTATTTGTTATGCTGTTCTCCTGTTAAGAATCCAGCTCATTGAACTTTTTTTTTGATACAAGCACACAAGGAAAATAACTGGCTTTGAACACACACCCACTGTTCCCTTTCATATTGGTGGAGAGTGCACACATCCAAGGAATAATAATTCAAACCTTAATGTTTATGTTTATACTCTCTGCAACTTAGCTCCACTAAATAGCAACTTAAAGCAAACAGTTGGCTCTAACCTCCATGATGTCCTTCAAGACAGGAGTCCAGCGAGACATCTGGTACGTCTGTTCCGTTATGCGCTCTTTTCTGGGCACATGGTAGACTTTCTTGCGGCTTCCCTGCAATGGCACACATCATACATTATGTCTAATGTAAAAAGGTGGCCAGTGAGGTACAAAACTACTATTTTCAGTGGTGCACCAAAATGTACATGCCATTCAAGAAACACCCTGTGCTGGTGACACTAGCTGTTTGCCAACTCCACCTAAAACCCTTTCTCAATGCATGCGGTGGCATAATGCTTCCATGTCAGTGCTAGTACCGTATCTGAATAAGTGAAAGCTCCCAAAGAAACTTTAGCAGCAGGTTAGCACAGTGTAGTGTAAGAAAAGTATGTTACCTACTAGCTTTTCCTTAGCATAAATTCAACATTTACTTTAAGACAGCTACTCATCACACTGCATTAACAAAATGTCAGACAATCAGGGCTTCCCATTCTAAGCTTCTCTTAAACATACTGCTCAAAAACATGAGCCTTCCATACGCTAAAATATGACAGAAAATCAGAAGCAGTAAAAAAAAAAAGCAGACTCTACAGATGTTTAACACCATACTTTCCCTCCAAGGAATGGCCAACCTAAATGTGATAAAATTGAGCATGTGGCAACAATGCTTAGATAATGCCTAATGAACTAATCTGCATATTTTCTACCTCATTTCATTTTCTGCTTGTTGACGACCGATTGATTTCTTTTGCCGACTGAGATGTCAAAGAGAGACATTATTCTTTCAAACTAATTCCAGCAACATACTCTAGTCAAAAACTGAACTACAATACAGTTTATACAAGTACTGCACCTGAGGCCATACTCTGACTGAAACATTTCCAAGTAAATAAGCAGTTCAAATGTGAGGACAAGAGTCCATGCAATTGCTGTCAATGGAGTGATGCATACTTATGACCTCTAAGATTAAGCAATGGAATGCAGTCCGACATCATACAGCTGCATTGTCTACAAGAACTTCTGCAACCAAATGCAGCATCACAATTCGAATTCACTATGTAATGCTATAGCTGGAAGAAAAAAAACCCCTAGAACTCTTACAAGAGGTGCTTCTGAAACTTGTTCCAACAAAATGTTCTATTCCATTACGAAGCACTCGGTGGTCTTAATACAAGATGGCCACTTCAACAGCTTTCAGCAGAAATGTCATATAGCCAGATATCAATGATAAGACAGTACTGCTGGTTTGCCCACACTTTTTGTCATAGAGGAATCAGACCTACTGCTTTCATTGTTTCAACCAATCAGGGAACGCAGCAGAGGGACTGTCCCCACTGGCAATGAAGCCAGAATAGAGTCCCTGGTGTCTTGATCTACAAACCGAGTTTGCAGCAAGAGATGAAAGAGTAAACTGGAAGCCGTGATTGTCTTACACTCTATGTCAAACAAAGCAGTCAAGCCACCCACTCCTGAACAACGGGCAGTGTACACCATACTATTTCAGTGCCAGCTAAAAACCTGCAAAACTACAATGCACAGACCCACCAAAGTGCACCACGCCAGTAAAAATCACCATCACCACTGGAAACATACAAAAGGAAAGATCAAGAGACACCAGACAATGTGAGTATGTGCTCTTTGTAAAATGTGCACACCAGAACACCACAAAAATGAAGGGGCACCACAAATGAGACAGCACTACGCTGGCCAGGGGTCTCAACTTGTGCTGGCGTGCAGGCAATTGCAGGGACAAGGATCAGTGCACCCATACAACCAAGGCTCAGATGGGACTGAGTAAACACTTTTCCTGTCCATCAATCATCAAATCAACCACAAGAAAAATTCAAGGGCAGCACACTGAGCTTCTACGCAATGAACAAAAGGCATACTCACTGGCCTTGAGTGGCATGAAGTTAAGCTAGAAGGAAGACTGACACCGTATTGAAATCGTCATCTTTAATAAAATATGCACAAAGAATAGCCCCACTTCCTTTTGCACTACCTAGAGAGTTTTTAATTATGCTGAACAAACTAGTTATACTCTGCACTTTTCCTTTTTTTTAATGACTGTGCACCTTTATCCAACACAAAGATTGCAATGCAAATTGTTTTTGTAATAAGAGTAGTCATACGTTCAATAGAACATGTTGCTGTCACCTTTCAGCGTATTCACTGCTGCTATTAATTAAAAGAGCTATTTTTTTTGTGTTTGCAAGAGGGATTCTCTATAGAGACCAGGGGGCCAGTACACTTGAAGGGAAGCTGAACTGGTTTTAAAATCTACAAACATTTTTCCATTTAGCTGCCAGACAGGAATGTGAATTTAGCTTATTTCTTATTTAACTGTATAAAGTAGACTTCCATTAATTCGACTCCAGTTAAGTTGATATCTTGGTTAATTTGATCATGACTGAAGGTCCCTGCCAGCGTTCCTACAGGCCATGCATTTCTATGGGCCCAAATTTTCGTTATTTTGGCTTCGGGATAATTCAAACTTGACCAGTCGGTGTGCATGCACCTGACCCCTATGGTGACCCTGATAGTGACTCCTTTAGTGCCAGCTTCTGTCTCGGTGGAGCTTAGAGGACAATGAGTGCGGTGAACACACGGAAAAAAAAAATAATAATCGAGAACGCCTATTTTCGGCCTGCCCTAGGAAGATTTTCAAGCTATAACCATAGCCCACAATTTTCTGATTACGGTACTTACCCAATTCTAACAAATTCTCCCCTTTTTTTTTTTAAAGAAAATTGGGCCACAAAATTACCTGCAGGATACAATCGGATACAAACCCAAAACCGCCATAGCGGCATTTGAATGCTTTGCCGCACAACATAAATGTACTGCAGCTAAGCTGATTTCAGGAAACCGACCACCATTGCACAACATTTTTCTTGGTAGAAAATACGGCAGAAAATATTACTACTATGTTCCAGAGCTTTAATGTCATTTCTACATTAGTTTTCTATTTTGTACATGCACAAGTGCGTGCCCGTTTGGGTCGGGACCATGTTAGAATGAGGAAAATATTGGCAAATGAATCACAGCTGTGTTTTGGCACCTCCTTTAATTTGACTGGCCGGTTTATTAGATCAATTTCACCAGTCCTGTCAGGGTCGAATTAATGGAAGTCGACTGTATTTGAGCTGTGGGTGCAAAGGGCCATGATATCTGCTAGTGTTCAAGTCATATATCGTGACATAATTTTGGGGAAATACACCTGCCCGTGGACTAGAACTAAAAAACATCATTACCAGGCCTGCCAACTTTTAAAAAATTTTTAAATGCCACAATCACGACAATGGGGTGGGAGGAATAGTACACCTTTTGTGGGACACATATGCACTTAAAGATTATTCGCCCTCAGACGCAGCACACAAGCCAGCTTGGAACAGAAGATACTGACAAGCACACAGCAAATTCTTCAGTGACCTTGTTGTTGCCAATTTTGCCTTGCTTAAAGAATTTGTAAGAATAAACTTCTCAAGCAACTACCCCAGTGGACAAGGCAGTGCAGGTGCCATAGCATTTTTTTTTTCATGCATATTTTGCAATCTTGCACCGCCCAACCCTTCAAAAGATTTTAAAATGTTTTTATGTAAATTTTTGTAACACTTGATGCTATATTTGTAAATTTGTGGAGGAGACCAAATCTGTTAACATTACAAAAAATTCGAAAGGGTTGGCAAGTATGCATTACCATGGAGTGTGCACAAACTCTAAATGCAGGATGCAGTATTTTCTGCAGCTGGCTTTATGATAGTAGCATTTTTTGATACTTAACTTTACATAGACGAAGTTGTTGGACACTGTGCTCAGCTTATCAGAAAGTTCTTCCGCTTTCCTTTGAAAGTATGAGTAACTTCCACCCACTATCTTTAACCCTTTCACTGTCACTGACGTACTGGTGCAATTTCCATTGTGCGTTCGAAAATTCGCACCAAATCGCAAAGCTGACGTGCCTGGACTGTCGCGTCACCTGCCGCATCTTTCTAGAAGCTTGTATTTTCACCCCGTACTGTGTTGGTACGTATATTGAAGAGTGCGGACCAACCGTGCCCACCAATCTTTGCTGGGGGGGTGTGGTCGTTCTGCGCATGCTACTCTCTGGCTGAGCAACCATAAAGTGCACATGCAATTACGGGTACAAGGGTTGTTCTGCGATCTGCCACAGGTTTGCAGTTTTTTTTTAATTTATTCTGTTGGTGTGTCTGTTACAGCGCGTCAAGTTGAGGGGCGTGCACCATTGCCTCTCCAATAGATCGAAACATGACTTGATCGCTGCTTTCGCTCGCTTGCCGCTATCAGCAGCAAACGAGGTTGTTGTATCCCCTTTCCATCTCTATCTGTCATCTTGATTTCACAACGTGCCATTTCTCTGGGTTGTGCGGACCACTGAAGGTGTTCACTCCACGTGCGCGGTTACTTTCGGATGGCTGACTGCGCGGGGCTTTCAACTGCGGACTGGAGCGATGGCTCTTCAGATTCCGAATACGAGCCAAGCTCGGATTTGGATTTCGTGAGCTTCTCACCCGAGGAAGGGGCGAGTTCTGCAGCGTCAGATGTTGAAACGGCGGGGCCAAAATCCCGGAAGCGTGCACAGCAAACCGAAAATATGTGGAAGAAAGGCGATTTCTCACCCATGCTGTTTCCTTTCGATGCGTCGTTTTCTGGACTGACTGCGAGCGCAACTTTTCAATCATAATCATAATGTAATAAATCGCTATGCTCGTTACCTGATATTGCTAAAACCACGCCGTCACTGGGGCTACGACGGCCAGAAACACCCAACAGTGAAAGGGTTAAAGTGTCATGCTGCTGGTATGGCCCTTGACTTCACCAAGTAGACATTAAGTACTGCTATTCTGAAGCCATGCTCTGAAATATAGTTTTGTATTGACAGTGAAGCAGACAAGTGATGGTGAGGCTGCCAAAACATGCTTTGAGCTGGATTAATATGAAGGCTGTCTCAGATTTTACACAGCATAAAAATACTTAAATGCAGTAAACATTTTAACAAAAAGAATAAATTGCACAGCTTCATTTCTCGTGCAGCAAAACCACATTTAACCTATCTATGCACTGCTATGACAAGTAGACTTCGCATAAAATTTCTGCTTGTTTTTTGCAACACAGGCATTTTGCGAAAAGAAAAAAAATTTATGCAACATGCCTCAGCACCAAGTAATGAAATTCCTAGCTTGACTTTCCTGGGCCATCTGCAATAATTCACAGGCCATACATTTTAGACCCCTGGCCAGGAAAAGCTGACTACCATTGCCACCTACAGTCACACACAAAGCAGCACCGAAGACATCTATGTAGCACATAGTGGGTTGAAAGAAGACCAAACCACCAACTACTAAGGATTGACAAGGGGAAGACTCACTACGCCGGAGAACAACAGGACACTTCCCGTAACGCAGACACGCATTGAAAAGATAACAGTAAAGCGGAACAGAGGCGGGAAAGGGTGGATGAATGGAGTTTTTGTGCCTTGTGATGTGTGCTGGCAAACGTCATCACACACAGGGCACCCCCGGTGACAGGCAGCGCGCAGAGAGACAGAGCAAGCATGTGGCCCAATTTATCCCCGCCACGAAAAAGAGAGGAACAAAAAAAGTGGTGACGTACTAGTCCCAGAACTTCATTGGTAAACTGCTGAGATAACAGTAGTGGGGTGTGCGAGTTGAACGGCGGCAGTTTCTCAAGCTCTCGCTGCTGTAAACAAAACTTCACACATGTGGTCAGGCGCCCAGGGCTCTTGCTTGTCTACCAGCCACATACATGTGCAGGTTTTGCTTATTTTTTTAATCACCCATGCCAAATCAATACAGACAAGGGAACAGCCTTGCTCCTATGGAATAAAAAATGCTGATGAACAAAGAACATTATTGCCTCAACGAAATTAAAAATGTTGGTGACACTGTTGAGTGGGCACAGACAGAAAGCATCGCACATGTGCGGGCTGCTCCCCACTTTCATCTTTGCAGCCGAGGCAAATGGCAGATAATGCTGAAAAATTATGCTGGGCTATGTAATAACCTAACCCCAAAAGCCCCCTTTACACTTGATCTACAATACATGGATGACATGCTTAGGGAAGCAATGGTGACATTCAAGAGTGGTTTCTTGCCTGGCCTATCAGTTTACTAAAAGCAAACAGTGCCATGTTAACAGTGATTCATTCTCAGCATTGCAGAAAGCTATGCTGAGCCCAGCAGACTGCTGACCCAGCAGAATTTGGCAGCACACTGTCTATGTGCTTTAGTCAAGTATAATATGACTGTCAATGGTGGTGTACACCCTTGTATAGAGAGTGGGAGCAGTGTGCACAGAAGTGATTTTGCATCCCCTACATTGGAGAGTCCCAGATTGAGACAATTGTCCTCCAACAGGTGCTACCTAACTGCCAGGCCTGAACTATACTTGGACTCTTGACTGTGCAGCAAAGATGGCCACTGCAGTGAGAAGGTACACCTTCAGATCGCAGCTTGAGTCTTGACACTTGCCTGGTTTGGGGTGAAGACGAAAATGGGGAGCACTGGAAAGCCCTTCAGAGAGCGAGGTGCAATTAAGCATTTGGCTGCCCATCTCACAGCGCATGTTCAAAGCAGCCTGCCTTTAACTAGCAGCTTACAATGACGGTGCAAACAAACTTTGGAGAATGTTACTCGCATGCTCTAGACAGGTATGTTCAGGGTTATACTCTTTTTGACAGTAAGCTAATGAATATTTCACAAAGTATTTGCATGTCAATCGAACACAAGCTTTCTGTCTGTGCCCTTTAATGGTTTTGGTTTTCTTGTTCTTAGTAGTTTTAACTTTCATTGCAAGAATACACTTAACGTTTAGGTGAAAGAGTGCATAATAAAAAAAAAGCTATCCTTTAATTAGGTGCAAGAGCAGCTCCGAGGGACTTATGTCCACCAGTGCAAAACAATTCAAGCAAAATAAGGTTGTTTGCTGCCAAGAGAATGCAAAATCTAGTCTATAGTTACCGTAAACCCGCATGATAATGAAACAGGTTTAATAAAATTATCACTTTAGAGTTTTTTGTGGTTCTGATTGTAGTGTGTATGAATTTTTCATAATACCCAGGCAAAACAGCAAAGCCAAGGTTCAGCAACATAATCCTTACAGCCACTAGAAATCCCTTTGAGCTTATCTCTGAGAATCCTGCATTAACTAGCTGTACTAAAAAATGAGTTTTTTTTTTTCCCCATCAGACTATTGGGCACTCAGACACATGTTCACTATGATCAAGCTTCTTTTACTTTATTTATTAATGTAACCAATAGAAGCAATATCTAAGCCTAAAGGTGTAATATAAGTCGCTTCATAAGAATAGTTCATTTTCAGTAAGGTATGACACTGCATGGCTGCAAACATTTTTCAGTGGTTTGTGCTTGACCAAGGTGAGTATTTTCATGGATCACCTCGGCCCAGCTCCTAATTATGACGCAATCAACACAGATATGTAAAAGCTGCTGATGAATACGGCTCCTGGCTTACACCAGATCGCACAGTAAAACAAGAAATCTGTACTACAGTATTGCATTCAAGCTGTGAAGGACACATTCAGAGTAACACTACAACATTAAAAACATTCAAGTATAACAAACATCAAGTATAAGATTAAAAAAAATAATGAAATCATCCCACATTAATTTAACATCAAGCACTAAAACACATTAACACAATGAGCTTATATAACCTCACACTCAACTGCACACATGAAGTTAATTGTGGCATTATCTATTCCTCAGACTTAGGAATAACATACTATGACTCTTAAGACATTTTTGCGTTACCATGTGCAGTGCTACCTAATAAGTGTCTGGCAACAAAACAATCCTTGCATGAAACATTCAGACAGCACCAGATGTACAATATGATTTTCGCAAAAAAGTAATGATCCAAAAATGATTAGAGTGCCCTTAACAATTTCCTAATGAAGAAAAGACTTACATCAGTCACAATGTTAACCCCAATATGAGCCATGTTGGTGATGATGCATTTTTCTGTAGCTGGTATCTGAGCATGTTGAATCAGCTTAGTCAGATTCTCCTCAGAGATACCTGCACACAGAGTCATGGAAATGCACATTACTTTTACAAAATATTGGCACTAAACTTAAACTGCAATTGAGAAATCCCTGTTGTTGCGGCTTCCACACATATGTGAGCGCAATAAAATGCAACAAGAAAATAAATGGTGTAGCTAGCTAGTAGTGGAGTTCTTGAATTTCGTCTGTCACGAGATGAGAAAAACCAGTGAAATACTGAGGCTCCTGCCTTGCAGACAAGGGTGCAGTGCTGCCATTTGCAGTACTGTCAATGCAAGCATTGCATTGCAGCATCTGTTGGTGCAAGAGGTGCCATTGTTTTGCTTGTTGCCAGCATGTAGCCTGGGTATTTTTGTTTTCTGTGCAGAACAGCGCACTTCAACTTACTATACAGTCGAACCTCTATATAATGAACATGGTTTTAAGGAACTATAGACTATAATGAAGACCTAAAATTTGGTTGGCCATGCTTTATTTCACTGGAGCATTTCCCTGCTAATAATGAAATGAAAATACCATGATCTGACATCGTATTGCTTATAGTAAAGCAAATTCATGTTTTCACGTGGCTCAAAATATATATTTGGTCAAGAGAACATCAAATACAGTCACCAACGTATCATTCAGAGACCCAATTTTTCAGACCTGTGCAATTATTTTTGTCTTCCCCACGGTACCACCACCAATAAATACAGCCAACACATAAAAGCAACCAAAATTTTGCATGCCACTTGGTGTGTCGCTAGATTTAGTGAACATGACTCAAGCATGCAATGCTGCAAACATAATGGCAAACATGACGAAGCTTCTCCCACGTTGACTCAGCACAAAATTGCAACTTTGCAGATTCCCAATGCAGCAGCACTGATTAGGCCTAGTGTCCTAGGCAGTACTGCAGTGACAAACTGTGGCCAGCCGAGTGGCCGGTGACAAGCTGTCACAGGAAGCTTTCCATCAACATGTTTGTACCAGCAGATGTCACTGACAACCTAGCTCAAAACCATACGCATGGACTAGACTGACAGCTGTAGTAGCAGAGTTCAGGTCTATGTTTGGCCCCCTCTGTGTCTGAAAAATTGGTTGAAAACTAAGCAAAAGCAACTTGAAATGGCACATTCTTGATATGCATGCATATTTTGGACAGCAGCCTGGCTTCGTTAGACTGCAACCAGCAAGCCAACGAGCTGAACCCGTGTGATAAGACAGATTACATGGCTGCAACAATGCAAAGAACATGTATATGATTTACTGTTGTTGCTATGCTATGCAATGTCACAGCAAGCTACTGGCAGGCCATCAAAATATCGCCAAAGAGAAAAAGACTGACTTACCACCAGCAAACACAGCAATAAACTTCAAAGAACATAAAATCTGGTCTCCATCCGAGATTTGAGTGTAATGCTACACATGAACGAGTGTGCTTTAGCCAATCACACTTGAGCTTAGATATACAGTAGAACCTCGTTGATACGATCGCATTACACGTTACGTACAATTTTCCGGCACCAACATTTGCGATTGAGAACACACAAGATGACTCAATAGTCACGCTTCTTTTACCAGTTCATATTGATACATGCATATTGCGTGTTGCTTGTGGACGATACACGCGGACGCCACGACGAAGACGACGAATGCTCTCTGGCTCTCGAGCTGTCGGCTGAACTGTCCAGCGCTGCATTATCATTTGTAAGTATACTTTTAAATAGTCTCCAGTTCTTAATCCTTCGTTTGCATAACAATATGTTCCCACAAAACCCGATATTTCAGCACCAACATTGAGTACATTGCCAAACTGCAATCTTATGATACATTTTCTGGCTGCTAGATCCCTTGTGAACAAGGTTTGAGGTGCGCGCGATCATGAACAGTAACTGCCTGCCCCAGCAACTTCCTTGCAAACTTGCACACCTGTCTCAAGTGGGAATGCCAGCTTGCACTCAGTTTCCTATTCTGGAACCAGAAAATCTCCTCGCAGGTCATCGCAAGCCGCACTGACAGCCATCACCATCAGCCTTACTGCGATAAACATTTTCAACATTCTATTTTACAGCACCTGGAGCATAGTGCCATTTGAAGCCTACTATATGGTCTCAATAGGCGATAACCAAAGCGTGCTGCTGCTCCCTGCTGCATGTGGCATGAAGAAAGTACCTTGTTTCATGCTGGCAGCATCGTAGCAACCGTATTGTGGTGTTGACCACCATTTTGAAAACACTGCGCAATAGAAAAACGACAATGTGCATCTGGAATTGCTCGGACCTCACATGCTGGACATGTGTCAGCTTCTCGTGCCACAACAATTCGCACTGTGTGGGCATGTCAAAGCTTCCCCCGAAATTTCTCGCTGGAAGAAGCTGCTGACCCAAGCAGCATTTGAAGAGGGCAAACAAACGTTTGCCAAAGTCTCAAAAATGGCAATGCGCTATCGGGCAGCAATGCTTCGCATCAAGTAGATGTCAACTACAGGTGAGCCTATCAAATTTTTTGGTGACTTCGGATCTTTTGCCTTTCAGTTGGTGCATTCTTTTTCTCATGTTTTTTTTTCAGTACGTATGAACAAGGTTCTACTGTATTGAATTATAAGGATATTGGAAACTGGTTTATTTACACTGATAAGTGAAAATTTGCTGATCTAAGTGAATTCTCAGCTCATCTCTAATGGCTTCCTGCAATTGCAGGAGACCTGGCAACAGGCATATTAGGTCTACATTCTCAAAATTGATAACGTTTTACAAGGCAAAACTTCACGCATTGGTGCATGCAGCTTGCTCACAGCCCAAAGTATGCACTCATGTTCCCTGTTGCAGTGTAACTAGCGTGGTGGCTTATACGAATGCTATTGCATGACCACCAGGGATACTACACAGGCTGCATCACACGAGGCAAAAGTCATTTCGAAAGGCCTGCCCCAGTGTGCTCACATGACACAGAAGGCCAGCCACATAAGCTGAACTGCAGGTGTCATGCAAACATGCAGCGGCCACACAGTTTTGGCAGTACTGGGGAGTACTACACTCTGGCTTTTTCTGCTGAACTCGACAGGCTCACCATTTTTTGATAGAATGTAGAGCAAGATGATGCGAATCTTGTCAAAATTGGACACACTTGTGTCCAGCAGGATAGGCACGATATTGCGCATTGGGTCTTTTATCTTCTCACCCTCAGCATCTGTGCCCATGGCCAGGTCCTGCAAGCAGTTTAATGAAGCACAAATGAAGTGACATACTCAATTTTGCACTGCCTATTGGAAAAGGAAAAGGCACAATCAACAGTGAAATAAGTTATTGTCAGACTACAAAAGTGGCAGTACCAGTCTAGTATTTCACTTAGCAAATTTGTCCCGTCTGTGCCTCTGCAGCACACCAGCACTGTTTCTATTGCATATAAGCCATGTACTTGCATGTGACCTCATGCATGAGTTAATAATGAAGCACGCAGCAACAGTTTTGACTTTGGGTTTACAGTGTGCTCTGCTCATACTTGTGCTCTCTAACAAGTTGCATGCAACCCCTCAGTGGAAACACCAGTGTGCATAACCAACATTCATGTCACCAGCATAAAGATCGCAGCACTCACTCTACTGTTGAGCCAACTGAGCAGAACATGACTGTGCAACTGCGCAGCTTATTTGTCACTTTGCAGCTAAGTTGATCAAACCTCCGGTCACATCTTCAAAATAAATATTTATAAAAAAATGTGACATAACGCAGTTCTCTGTAGTACCTGAGTGCATGAAATCCGAGCACAGCAGACAATAAGCGATAGCCAATAAAACAGTAATAAGCCAACTGCATATGAAAACAATGATGGCCACTGCACCTGTTCAACTTTGCAGAGCCGGTCAACGTAGCCCTGGTAACACTTCATGCAGTCCTCGGCCAGGTGCAGCTGAGTGGAGTACTTGTTCAACTCCTTCTGGTACTGGGGCATCTTCTTGATCATCGTTGTCAGATCCTTCAGGCTAGACTTGTCACCACTAGACGTCATGCGCTTGCTCTCGATGAACTTCTTTAGCTGCTTTGTCACAGCCCTGCATGCCATGGCATGTGCACAGTGCTGTAAGCTTGGAGTCACCCTATCGCTACACTGTTCCACACTGCAATGTTCAGCCACCGGCTCTAACGGCCTTGCTCGAGATATCTCCTGTACTCATGGATGTTGTGAAGCCTTCATCTAATAAATGTTGTGCTTGCACTAAGCAAGCTCTTATGGAGATTTAAAAAAAAAGGACAGAGTGAAAGTAGCATTTCTGATTCATCACCTGTAGTGGTACTTCTCCCTTATTTGAGTACGAAATGAAGTGAGTTTTTTCAAGGCAATGGACATTTTGAGATACAACTTTCACTGCCCATACATTGTCCATTTCACTGTCCAAGTGTTTACTAAGGTAATTGCAAATAGAATCAGGAACACCTTAGACTTCTGTCAACCAAAGGACCAGGCAGGATTCCGTAAAGGCTACTCAACAATAGACCATATTCACACTATCAATCAGGTGATAGAAAAATGTGCGGAATATAACCAACCTTTATATATAGCTTTCATTGATTCCGAGAAAGCGTTTGATTCAGTCGAAACCTCAGCAGTCATGGAGTCATTGCGGAATCAGGGTGTAGAAGAGCCGTATGTAAAAATACTGAAAGATATCTATAGCGGCTCCACAGCCACCGTAGTCCTCCATAAAGAAAGCAACAAAATCCCAATAAAGAAAGGCGTCAGGCAGGGACATACGATCTCTCCAATGCTATTCACAGAGTGTTTACAGGAGGTATTCAGATACCTGGATTGCGAAGAATTGGGGATAAGAGTTAATGGAGAATACCTTAGTAACTTGCGATTCGCTGATGATATTACCTTGCTTAGTAACTCAGGGGACCAATTGCAATGCATGCTCACTGACCTGGAGAATCAAAGCAGAAGGGCGGGTCTAAAAATTAATCTGCAGAAAACTAAAGTAATGTTTAACAGTCTCGGAAGAGAACAGCAGTTTACGATAGGTAGTGAGGCACTGGAAGTGGCAAGGGAATACATCTACTTAGGACAGGTAGTGACTGCGCATCCGGATCATGAGACTGAAATAATCAGAAGAATAAGAATGGGCTGGGGTGCATTTGGCAGGCATTCTCAGATCATGAACAGCAGGTTGCCATTATCCCTCAAGAGAAAAGTGTATAATAGCTGTGTCTTACCAGTACTCACCTACGGGGCAGAAACCTGGAGGCTTACGAAAAGGGTTCTACTTAAATTGAGGACAACGCAACAAGCTATGGAAAGAAGAATGATGGGTGTAACGTTAAGGGGGGATAAGAAGAGAGCAGATTGGGTGAGGGAACCAACGCGAGTTAATGACATCTTAGTTGAAATCAAGAAAAAGAAATGGGCATGGGTAGGACATGTAATGAGGAGGGAAGATAACCGATGGTTATTAAGGGTTGCGGAATGGATTCCAAGGAAAGGGAAGCGTAGCAGAGGGCGGCAGAAAGATAATGGGCGGATGAGATAAAGAAGTTTGCAGGGACAACATGGCCACAATTAGTACATGACCGGGGTAGTTGGAGAAGTATGGGAGAGACCTTTGCCCTGCAGTGGGCGTAACCAGGATGATGATGATGATGATGATGATGATGTACATACATTGGCAACAACAGGATATAAAAACAATACCAACAAAACTGCTCCTGCCTGCAAGTTTCTTTATTATGTGCACGCCTAATGGTTTTGCCAATCATCAAGCACTGAAGATAATATCCTCAAGGTATAACTGATCAAGAACCAGTACAATATTAAGTTAACAAAATGAAAAAGGCCAATCACATAGACAGTGACAATGCACCACTGAAGAACTAAGACACAGTTTTCAATGCTTAATCATTTGTCCTTTCATCTTCAGTATCCACAAACTAGTTCTTTGGTTTACTGTGCTCATATCCCTACTCAACTTTCATATCGTCCATGCATTCTCCATGTAAATCAGTGTTACCAAAACATAGATTGTAAGCTATTGCAGAAAAGAGTGGGTGGGGAGGGGTCCCTCAGGACTCAATAAAGTTATTTCCTCCTCCTATTGCAGAAGCCAGTCACCAGGTACAGATGCATTTTCTTAGCACTTGAACCACATCACTTAATTACTTTTCTTGCTGCCAAAGCACAACTAATTCTGAGCTAAATCTTTTGAGGCAAGCTATTGCCATTGCTCTTAGTTATCAGTTTTACCAGCATCCATAAACTTATAGCGCACGCAACAGTCAAGATTGTGAAGAGAGCTACTGACAAATTCAGTTCAACCTTTTTTAACCTATTTTCAAAAGAAAACCCTGCAACTATGTATACTTTAAATGACAAGCTTCCGATTTGACCCCAAGAAAGCGGTTGTCTAAAATCGGTGGTCACTCCCACCAGAATGTGTTGGCTTGTTCTCCATCTCTACCACATCTGCTACAATGCTTTATTATGGTATAACTGGTCAATAGAACTACACGTGACATGTGGGTGTTTAATATCCTTGAACCTTCACTGGCCAGCAACATATTCAATGCACAAAAGGCAAAAAAAAGAAATTAAATAAATGCAACATAATTTTCAGAATCACCAAATACAAAAACACAAGGGCAATGTCGCAAACAAGGTGCAATTCATTTCTCCCATTCTTTGTGCTTGACAAAGGGTTGAGTGCGAAGTCGGGCCTTAGATGAAAACCAGATTATTCTGAGTGACAATTGACAACATCGGAGACTCGTGTCCACATGCTATTTACATGCTCACTGCTCAAGTTACATGCATGAAGCCATGTAAATTGTCACTTTGACATCTGGTTAAAGGAGTATGTGTAGTTGTTTTTAACTGTGCTAAAACATTTTGAAAACCTTCGTTAGAATGAAATGAACGAACAGGGTAAAACGGCTTATATGTAAGCCAAGAGGTCTTACTGACCCATCTTTATCACTCTGTACTCAAAAAGAACTTCGAAAAACTTGAAGTTAATGATTGAAAAATGTCTAAAATCTTATATGCAGAAGCTAACATAGGCCCACTTTGCCATAGTTACAGTCAGTGACGGGTATATGTAATACAGAAATGTTGTCAAGTAAGAAAGGCCAAACTGGAAAAAAAAACACTTTTAAACAGTTTTTGAATCACTGAATATGTATAGCACAAGACCGCAGTTAAAGGGACACTAAAGGCAAATACTAAGCCAAGCTTAATGCTCAAGGACATCTAAGACGTCAATACTATCACAAACAAAGTTTTAGTAATCAAGAAATTGAGGTAAATGCAGGATACGATTTGCAAGTCAACCGGGGCATTCAAGTACTAGCCCAATAACATAGGAACTCCTCATTATAATTCTGTCACTAGTATGCAACCTTTTGTAATTAAAAAATTATTGCACTGCATTATAAGATGGAAAAAAAAATGCCAGTTGTCCAGTTCTACTTGATGTTTAGAAAAGACTCATTGATGTTACCCTTGACAACAAAGTGGGTGGTCAAAAGGTATCGTTTTCACTTGACTCTGTGCTGCCAATGCTTCTACGTTTCAGTAGTTTTGTTACCGCGTAGTTCTGCACTTTTTTCGCTGGCTCGCGAAACTGCACCAAACTGCAAGAAGCAGAGAATTCCACATCCGTGTGATGTCAGGGGATGTCCAAACGGCCCACGCCACTTGACCGAAAACAGCTGCAGCAGCGAATTCAACGCTCTGTCTTGGCTTGGTTTCTCCATGGCCGTGCGTTTACGTTTTGCACAAAAAACCTTTTCACTGTCTGTCGGGCACCATTTTACTCATCAACGGCAGTACAGGGCAGTGATGGCATATGCAACGTCGCCACTCCACCGCTCCAGGCGGGCGATTTGAATTGCAGTAAAGGTATGCAGACCCTTCAATTCCTTCTTATCTCTAAGCCTTTTCTTGGCACTAAACAATCCCTGCGAGGTTTCTGGAATGGAATTTTAACAGTCTACGTTCACTTAATATTTGCCTATGGTGTCCCTGTAAAGGCGTGCGCACATACATGTGTGTGTGTATGCTTGAGTTTACCCTCTTTTTGGGTGTGCTTTAAGAAGCACAACTGTGTGTTGTGCAATTAAGAAGGAATAACTGTAGAGCTAGTTTGTCTTGCATAGCTTATGAGAGGATTTAGCGCATGAAAATACGCACACTCCAGTAGTGGAGACAAAAACGAGCACTTGTGTTCATCTCCTTTGTAGCAATTGCTACGAACAAGTGGATGTCTGATTTTTGCTTTATTAACTCCTTTTCCCAAGTGTGCAGCTTTATTTGCCCCTCATCAGGTGTGTGATGATATTATTGTTGTCATAAGTTATCTTATATTTAACCTGCACTGTTTGCACACATATTTTTACCACACCATACATTAAGGGGGACATGGCTATTGAAACAGTCAAATTGTCAAAATTTTCTAGTTTCTTATTTTTTTGTGATCCACGGACCTTTATTTACCTCGTGCTGAAATACAGTTGATCTCGGATATATCGAGCTCGAAGGGGATCGCGAAACAGTTCGATATATCGATAATTCGAAATATAAGATATGCACGTCAAAAGCTTCTCTAACAACTCCACACATCTCGAGGCAGTTTCCCGGTGTCCTGACAAACGGGAACTGACCAATCTGTGCCTCCAAGGCGCGTAAAAAAAAAAAAAAAAAAACACAGCGCAATGACCAGAGCACTTTATTTCAGAAGCAAAAAATCTGTGACCTTTGCTTGCTTTTTCTTCTGCACCATCAATTTCATTAGGCTGTCCTCAAGCTTGTTGACAGTGTCCAAATGAGAAAGGCCAGGTCCTTCCATTGTGCCACAACAGCAGCGAATGATGCTGAAAGCTGATGCAAGTTCAGCTGCAGTGCATGCTGGTTGGTCCTCTTCGTCGGAACCTTCGCCGCCGCTCAAGTCTGCGTCCTCATCACCCATGATGTCAGCCACAATCTCCGCATCAGTGCGATCCGCTACAGCTTGCACGCCGTCGTCAGTGCTGACGAAATCGCATGCTATAACGCCGCCTGGGATGACGCCTGGGAATGCTGAGAGCTCGCGAAATTCGCTGTCCAGCCATCCAGCGTCATCGTCTTCTCTGTCAAGACATCCATCGTCTGTTCTTGGCATGTGTCTCCAAAAACCAGGCGTACAATGCCTTCTCGACATTGTCAAAGGTTGGGACACACACACGACATGCTCCAGGCTGACTGGATTGCACTGCCTTCAGCTTAACATTGGCTTTGTTCTTGAGGATCGTACTCAGGGTGTTGCGAGGAATACCGAACGCCGCGGCGACCGATGACTTTTTCTTGCCAGCCTCCACTCGTCGAATGATGTCCGCCTTTGTTGAAAAATCCAAATTCTTGCGTTTTTTGACGGCCATGGCTCCGGAACACGTGCCAAAAGCGGAAAGAAAAACGCACTGCACCACACGAGTCTCAAGCCTTCACGTTGGCCTCGTGAATAAAAGGAACAAAGCGAATCGAAAGATGCACCGCTCCTTGTCTCTGCACTACCACAAGCCCAAGCTGCACTGACCTCGTTCATCTCGCTGCGCCAGCAGTGTCAGCCAACCAAAACACAGGAAACGGGCGCCTGCGGTCGGCGTGGTTTCTCCCTTTCACTTCCCTTTCACATCCAATTGCACTCCAAGTGCTCCTCATCACGTGCCTTTTACCTACACGCCCCTTTCTCAGAGTGCGGGGCGGCGCACGTGAGATTGCGGGAACATCGCGAGAGCTTCGTGAGGAGAAGCGCACTTGCGAGGGTGGTATGCGATGGGAGAAGCGCACTTGCAGGGATGGGGTATGGTGGGAGAAGAGCATTTGCCGGGGCGCAGCTCAGCATGGAGTTCGATACATCGATATGCCGGTGCACGGGAGTTCTATATACGCGAACAATAGCACTATACTTTTGCGTGGGATTCCCAAGGAGATTTTTTAACTGTTTGATGTAGGCAATAATTGCATATATGCGGATTCTATATATCCGGGATCGACTGTATTATAATACCGTATTTACTCGCATAATGATCACACTTTTTTGTCAAAAGAAATTGACACGAATTCAGGGGTGCAATCATTATGCGGGTTAAATTTCCAACAAAAAGAAACATTTGATTTTTTCCGCCCACATTTGCTGCGGGATGACAAGCAGGCGGCTGCCGCTGTCAGTGCAGGACACCAAAACAAAAATGCCGGCCGGCGGAACAAGCCGAATGCGCCGAACATATTTTTCTTCTCGTGAATACATTACATGCATTGAAACAGTTTCTTCCATATCAGTAATGAATAATATTGTTAATATCGGCAAGTTTGCAACAATAACGCAGCCATGTCCACTTTGAGGGGACAGAAACAGAGATCGGCGCACTTAGCTGCCAGTGACAGAAACCCCTGGCGGGCATGCTGCGTAAACTGCGGCATTTGTCTTCACTGCTATCCTAATATGGCACGTTTCCGCTAAGGGTGGGCGAATATCTTAGCTGCTTTACAAGCATCGGCGTACGAATAGGGTACACTTCTAACGTATCAGTGTAAACGTGGCCACTATCGTTGCCGCTCGCGATTTGGTGCATGCCCATGAGTGCAGACGAGAAGAATCGAAAGGCACCCTTTATGTTGTTGTTGTTGTTGACCAAAACCATTATGAAGCCTACAAATAATAAAGCCGAGGCAAGTTTGGTTGTAGCTTTTTTTTTTTTTAATGGAAGTGCGGAAAGCGATGAAAGGAATGAAATGGGGCATCTGCTTAAGAATGTTGGGTGCGTGCAGACCACTTGGTATGTCTTCAAGAGTCGTTCGCGTAGCAATCAACGGATGGTAAGCGCGATCATCATTAGCTAGACTTGGCACACGACATATCGCTGCGACAAGTTCAGGGTGCAATCATTACATGGGAAAGAAAAAAAATCGAATTTTGACGACAAAATTCAGGGGTGCGACCATAATGCGAGCGCGATCATTATGCAAGTAAATACGGTATGTGGTAGAAATCGAGAAAACAACTCTTTCCTAGAGTGCTGCCATCAAAAATTGCGAAAAAATCGGGCTTCGAAAGGTGCCATCACACTGCAGATTGCTCAGCTGTCCGTTGACGCAGCGCCACTATCTTAGTATCATCGTAAAGAGGAGAAATCAGAGCTCAAGATAGCTGCAGTTATGTGTTTCTCCACCAAAAAATAAACCAGCAAATGTGAGCGAAAAGAAGACAAAAGTAGCATTGCGATTCGGTGCAGTAGTCACATGGTACACAGGGCGCGTTCCTACTGGCTGTTGTAGATTTGAATTGCTGACGAACCTCTCTTACGCGCATTTGCGCAGCAGTGAGCTACACGTTCCAATCAATGTGACTGACGATCATGGCAGCTTAATGCATCTGTTCTGTGATGAGCCCCAAAGGAAGCAAGGTCTGAATGGCCCACGCATACGGAAGACCACGAAAGGCGCGGAACAGAGGGAGAAAACTACTCATAGAAGCGGATGCTGCCGACCTTGCTGACGAGGCACGACCGGCACACGTGGGTGACCGAGAAAGCGTATGCGTGTGTGGTGCTGACAACGCGACCGTGGGCTATGGTGACAATATGACCGTGGGCTGTGGTGATGGTGCGTCTGCGTGTGATCGTGACGGCAACGTGACATCGGCGAGAGCAGAAGTTTTCGCATCAAATATTCAGCAGCGGATTTCAGTTCCAACTCTCACTAACAAAGAGGTTGTGCAACGAAAGGAAACAAGAGCGGACGTTTTGACTGCGCTATCATCTACCTCTGCATGACGCATCAAAAAGGCAACTAAGCTGCATGAAACTGCTACAAAGAAGCGAAAAACTACATCAAAATGTAAAGACAATGTGTCCTCAAAGGCAAAGGACTACATCCCAGGCGGGTTTTAGGTGCTCAAAGTAAAGATTCAAATGTTTACAACAAATGAAACTTTGAGCTCTGTTTTCCCAGCTTTCATTTTTTATGCAGTTGGTTTAAGTCATCCCAGTGACATTTCACAAGAAATGAACACAAAACCATTGTCTTTAGCACTTAGATCATGAAACATTGATGAGTGCAATAAAGCTGTCCATTTTTATCTGCACCACATAAACAAATACATAATGGGTGTTTTGCAAAAGTCGTTAGTAAGACAATATGCATAGGAAAGTTTTAAAAAATGCATGCTCATTTCAGCATTTAAAACATAAACCAATAGCTTTATAGCACAGAATGGGCTTTTGTGAACATGCTGATGTGAAAATTTTGGCGAAATTATGTTTAATTAATTTGGGGATGACCATTAGAGGCTGTCAAGTGTTGTAAATCAAAAACTATAATAGATAGCACAAAACTGATTTCAGTTATGATATCAGCATAACAAATCCCACCTGCGTGCCAAATTTCATCAATTTATTCCTATAAATAATTTTTTTAGAAGCTTTCATTGCCACGTCCCCCCTTAATTGACAAGCCATAAACAGCTTTGCTTGATTTTTTTTACAATGACAACACGTCAATGTGATACCACAATACTTTTATAAGCTGCCACCGGTGCATATGTGTACTGCTCACTGTCACCGTCACAGAACATTTAGTGCAGTTACCTTGAACAAGCAAAGGAGCTGTCTGCTACTAGAGAATGTTAAGCTTCTACTCCACAACTAAACCTTCGATTGTGCCAGAGTTAACTTGACATGCTTCCTTTTCTACTCAGGCAAAACATCAGAGTAGACACTTTGTGCTGTTGTACATACTGCGAGACAACGGCAATGTGCTGGTGACGCAGCTCGATCCATAGGTCGTCCTTCTCGTCCAGCAGGACCTCCTTCTCACGCACGTCGTTTCCACTAGTCGACTCGAACTTGTAGACATCGTTTTCAATAGGCAGCAAATCGTAGGCCATGGCCTGGAAGGTCAACTCGTGCAGCAGCGGGGACACACAGTCGAAACCTCGGTCAAGTATTATCAGTTGCGAGCGCATCTTCTCGGGTCCCTGCATCAGTGACAGTACAATTGCTACAGTTTGGTTCAATGTCAATGGTGCAAGGCAGTATGTACTCATTCACAGGTTGCAGAGCCAGCTGTGGGCAATGTGGAAGAACACTGTTCGTAAGTTTTTTATGGGACCGCAGACAAAAACCTGGCAGACACCGGGAACCCATGAGCCAATGGATATTTCACTGGGACCATGCTATGGCAGTATAGCAATGTAGTAACTGGGAACTTTCAACTGAAAATGCATCAATGACGTTCAACTACAATAACAACATAAACCAAGTAAGTCAAATTTCGATATAACAAAACAGTGATACAATAGACATCCGTTAATTCAACTCCAGTTAGTTGGATCCAATTGAAGGTCCCAGCCAGCACCTATATACAGCAGAACCTCGTTCAAACATTTTGGGGAAAAACATGAGAAAAAGATGTACTAACCGGGAAAACATATAATCCGAAGTCACTAAACTATTTGCAGACTCAACTATAGTTTAGGTATATAATGCGACGCATTGTGCTACTCATTGCGTTTTTTTTTATTATTATTATTTATTGCATAGCGTTTTAAGCAACCACAGGAATCCAAAACGAAATAGAGCTGGAGGGCATTGCTGGCTTATGACGCCCAGGGCGAAACATGATGCTCACTTCGCACCGCCTACAGCAGAGAACGGGGGTAGAGGACTGTGGCACGTTTGGATTATCACCTATTAAAGGTGTGCAGTATTCTTCCAACGGAGCTGTGACACACATGCTGGGAAACGGATAGGTGAAGATGCTTATCGCAATGGGGTTGGCAGCGATAGCTGTGAATGCGAGGTATGATTACCCATGAGGAGATTTGCTGATACTGGAAGAGGAAAATGAGCGCGTGGCAACATTTTCACACGACACGAGTGGGCGAGTACTGCAGAAATGCTGCGGTGGTGGGTGCCTACTGCTCTCGATCACACATGCTTCACTACTTTTCTTGTTCACATGCAATCTAGTGGCCAGAAAACATCATACAATAGCAGTTTGGCAATGTACTGAACGTTGGCGCCAAAAGATAGTGTTTTCAAGAACCACATTAATCGATAAAAAAGAAATGTAACTGTACTGGGTCATTTTTCTATTACAGATTGCAAACATTGGTGCTGGGATGTCATACAAAACGGGATCGTATTGACGAGGTCTACTGTATTTCTATGGGCCCAAATTTTCATGTTATTTCAACCCTGAAGTTGGCCTTCGCCAAATAATTCGAACTTGACTGCTCTGCACACACGCGCCCGACCCCTACATATTGACCTCAATGGTGACCCTAATTGTGACCCCAATAGTGGCAGAGTCTGTCTTGGCTATGCCTACCTTTGGCAGCGCTCGAAGCGTGAACGACAGCTCACAATGAATGATTATTCCTTTTTACTCTATTCTAATGCACACATCTTTTATAAGTGGTTCATAAATTGCCTACACATTACAATCACATAAAAAGCCAACATTGCATTAACAGCATTAGCAATGGCCTATCGTTGGGAGTCAGCGCCATCGCAAGATGAAAGCAGATCCAAGTTTTTGCATACAATGGTGACGAGGACCGACGCACCACTTTCAGGCTTTAACTATGAAGGCTCATTCCCAAGATCAGTTATTTTACAAGTTAAGGTGGCAGCAACAGAGTCACACTGAATGTTTTTTTTTACTTAATATTTATTTATTCCTCAATTTATTTATACAAATATATACAGCACCCAAATTGGGCATTATTGTAGGGGGGAACAATATATATATGGTACAAAACTACGAGGGACGTTCCGAAAGTATATTTGTCTTTTTTTTTTTTTAAGAGAAGATAGTACACCAGGTGAAACAAACAATCGCCGTAAGAATCCACGCCCGCTGCTAGTTCAATGACCAAAGGAGCATCTGTGGTGCAGGAATGACGCATGTGCAGAGCGCCGGAGAATGAAGAGTAGCAGCAGACCAGCTTGCTCGAGGTTATTAGAGTACAAATCATGATGGCAGAGAGATGTGTGCTGACAAGGTCATCGTTGGAAGTGCACGCAGTTACATATCCGATATGAATGGGCACATGTTCCCTGCATTGAAAGCTGCACTCCCGGGATGTCACTTCTAAACCAATGCAGAGGTGGGGCAGGTTGTGCGACAATTTCTTGCATTTCCGGGCAACAAGTTTTATCTGAGTGGTTTCTTCAAACTGATTGCACGCTATTACAAATGTTTCAATATCGGTGGCGACTATGTGGAAAAATAGCGCAAGGTGAATAGTTTGTGATGCCATGGTGTATTTTATTTTGGCAGTAAAGTTTCCGTGTGAAAATAAATTATGAAACTTATTTTGGAATGTCCCTCGTAAGTGCGATCTGGAGAGGCATACGAACACTATTGTTTTAGAAATCATAGGTGATCAGTTGTCATATAGCAAGACATGTTCTTGCAGCAGTGTAACAAAAGAGGAGGATGGTGCAGTGACGATACGAATTTCACTCCACTATAGTATGAGGACAGAAAGCATATTTGAAAACATTAATACGCATTTATACTGGCATATCTTCAGGACATGATCTATTCTTCCTGATACATGTGCAGGGTATTTGAGGTATTCTTGTTTATTCCAGTTCTGCCATTAAAAATATTGTAATATAGTGAGATAAGAGTATAGGAACGGCAGCATTTTACTTCTTGCACAGATCACTACAAAGCACTACAGGCTATGCTTGTTACAATGGACCCGTGTACAAGACTTTCAGATATAACAGACCATATTTCAACCTTATTTTGCTCTACCTATTTTATTGATGCAATGAATCTCGCTTTTAATGGACCACGCTACAACAGACTATTGGCTACAGCGGACAAAATTAGTGGCAATTTTTGTCGAAATCGGGCACATAAAATAGACTTTTGCCGTGTTGACACGGGCTAGCAACTGACTTGCAAGTGTCAGCCAACGATCGCGCCTCAATATCATGTGCGTGAGGGAGGGAGGAAAGTAGGGCAGAAGCGCGCCGTCAATCCCACGCGAGGCACGGGGGGGAGGCGAGGGAGAGGGGGGTTCAACTCTGGTGGCTACTGTTAACGGTGCGTCCGCACAGGCCCTGTATCTTGAAAGCGATCTGTGATGTGGACAAAGTGCGCGCGCGCGCGGGTGTCCTATATTGAAGGCAATCTGCTATGTCAACAAAGTGCGCCGTGTGCCGCTAGCTTCATATGCACTGTGCTTTCAATGTTTAGCCCGCATTGAAGCGCGAGACAGCACGAAGGCCAATTCGCTCGCTGTTGCTGCCGTGCTTCCTCACTCCAATGTTCTGATGGTGACTTTCCACGGTCATCAAGCGAGATATGTTCACGTTTACCTGTGCGCGCGTGACACAGTGCTTGTCAATTTAGTTAGTAAGCTAATGTTTACAACTTTATACGGCCGACAAAACTACTATCCTTACTTCGCATAGCTGTCTACTAATTTGAAATCGCAATCACTGCTTCGCCTTTCGGGTGAAAATGCAACTTTTTTGTTTGTTCACTTTGGATGTTTGTTACTCCCTCCTTGCAATAACGCTGTTACATATCGCGACCAAAGTTTCCTAAGTGAGGCGTTTTGGATAAAACTGACATTTCTGGGGGGATTATCAGGGTCTGTTGTAACGACAGTCGACTGTACTACCTATATGCATGGAATCAATCTAACGCAGAAATTTATTAGGGAGCTGAAGAGCCATGGTTTCAACTCTGAAAAGAAGGATAACTCAGGGGCCCAATTTTCTTTTACTCAAAACCATATGAAGCCAGCCAACCGACAATGAAGTTAAGGAAAGCACAGGGGAAACTATATTGCTGTTTTTAATTGGAGTGCAGAAATAAGGCAAAGGGAAATGAAAGTGGACGAAAAAACAACTTGCCACAAGTGGCGAGTGGGAGCATCACGCACACCGTCCGAATTATGCATGCATTACTCTAACACTTCAGCTACAGTGACAGCTATTCCCACATCCACATTCATGGGTATTTATGTATGTGTAGAAGATGTAAACCCAGGGAGCCCGCACCATTCATGGCCATGACAATGAATGTGGCACATCCAGCTGACTGCTGGCATCATGTAGTATGTGACGCCTTGCTATGCAATGAATGAGAAGAAAGGTAACTAAGGGGCGCTATTTTTCCTCAATTTCATGTAGGTTTTTTTTTTTCTATTTTCAGTAGTACCTTGTAGATAAAACTATGCACTTTAATGTAGGATTCTCAGAGTGAGTTTGCCTCATAATTTATTGTGCTTAAGGTAGACATCTACAGTTCCATGTAAATACAGCAGCAACGAAAGAAAAGTAAGCTTTTTTTTAACTTACGCTACTGAAAATATAAGAATTGTGAGGTTTTTGCAAGGATAATAATTCAATATTCTGACGTTGAGTTATTTTCTGTCCAACAGTGAGATGCACCCAGGCTACTTCTGCTGTTTCTACAGGAGGGGTGGCAGGGGCATGCAGCAGCACCAGGAGAACCACTTTTCAGTAAAAGGTCCCCACACATAATGCATCCACATGAAAAGAAAAATTTTTTTAAAATTAAAAGTGCAAAATAACTTACAAAAAATAAAACATACACGACAGTGGTTAGGACGTACATATTTATGTGATATCGCATGGGATGACCATCTAGTTATTTCATTACGGTGTCTCACCAGAGCATGTCACCAACTTCATACCTGCCAGTCTGTGAACATTAAAATTTGTAAAAGAACCAGTGGACGCAACATTGAGGGGGAAATAGTATGCCTTTGTTTGTCTTTAAAGCTCGTCCTGAACACACGCTTTTTGTGGGATACATATGTACTTTATTATGGATGATTTATCTTTAGACTCGGCACGAAAACGGCAGCAAACTTGGAACAGCAAAGACCGACAAGCAGTATATTGTTTTTAGATCCCAACGACTCTTTAACAGACTTTGCTATTGCCAATTTCCCCTGCTTCAGGAATTTGTCTGTATAGAATTGCCCAAAGTTGCTTGAAACTTGTCTGACATCTTTTCACCATCACAAAATTTCCAAAGGAAGGCTTTGGAGACAGAGCAAATTTTTTTTTTTTCGCAAACCGAATTCATTTGCATAAAATTGGATTCAGCATACGTAAAATTGTAAACTAGCCCAAATCTGTTTGAGCAAAGGCACTGCTTCTTGTGCCTTTCAGAAATCACAGCATGGATCACATTATGTGTGAAGACATTACTAGGTAGGAAACGGTGCAAAAAACTGCTTTACCAAAAACTGACAAGTAAAAATGAGCTGTTCTTTAATGCAAGATGGAAGGCAAAAAGATATTATTACTCAGCATATTTTACGAACTTGGGGCCTAGTCATGCACTCTACTGCAAAAAAAGAAGTAAAGAGGAGCCAGTCATTGCCATTAAGGGCTGGCTAGCCTTTTACTTTTTTACAGGAGACTGCACAGCACTCAATGTGTATGTGTATTAACACACTTTGAGGCAGTGCCCAGTGTATCTGAAAGTGACCCGATTCCCCACGGTGCCATGAAAGACAAAACAGCGGGTATGTCTTGAAAGCAAGAGATGCAAACAAATACAGTAGAACCTTGTTGATACATTTCCATTATGCATGTTTTCTTGATGCCAATGTTCGCAATTGGGAACACAAAAAAAAATGACCCAATAAAGTTACACTCATTTTTTACCGGTTCATACGTTCCCGCAAAACAATTTTTCAGCACTAACGTTCTGTACATCGCCAAACTGCGATAGTATGATACATTTTCCGGCCACTAGACTCCATGTAAACAAGGAAATGCGCGAGGCACGCGCAATCAAAAACAGTATATAGCTGCCCGCCACGGCAGCTTCACCCTGATACTCACCCACCCGTTTCTCTGTTTCTTATTTTGGTACCAGCAAATCGTCTCCGGGGTCGTCGCAGGTGGCATTCACAGCTATCACCGCCAATCCTATTGCAATAAGCATCTTCGCCTATCTGTTTCACAGCGTGTGGTGCCATCGGAAGCATAGTGCATGGTTTAATGGGCAATAACCGAAACTCACCACTGTTTCCTACTACAGACTGTGATTGTATAAGTTTTCCAGCTGCTAGAGACCATGAGAACAAGAAAAGGCGCGAGACGCGCGCGATCGAGAACAGTGTATAGCCGCCCGTCTCACGTGGAAACGAACGGCACGCACAGTTTATTTTAGTACCAGCAAATCTCTGCCTGGGTCATCGCATGCCGCATTCACAGCTATTGCCGCCAAACCTATTGCGATAAGCATCTTCACCTATCTGTTTTACAGCACGTGGTGCATAGTGCCATTGATAGCATACTGCACACTTTAGTAGACAATAATCCAAACCTGTGGCTGTGGGCATTACGTTTCGCTTCGGCAGTATCCGGCGTCGCCCACCAGCTAAATTTCGTTTCGGTTTTGTGTCGCCCTCTTGAAACACCACGCAATACGAAAACAACAAAACGCATCTCAGGCCGCCGGAGCACCACCAGCTCAGCGAAGATTGGCGTCTGGCGCAACAATCCGCGCAACGCTTCGCATTACATAGATGTCCCCAATAGTTGAGTCTGTCAAAATTTTTTAGTTACTTCGGATCGTACGCTTTCGCGGTTACTATGTTTTTCTCGCAGGTTTTCCAAAACGTATGAATGAAGTACTAATGTAAGTGCCATGTATTCTTGTACAGTGGTACCGAGACTATCAGTTTCTTTTTACAGCTATTGCCAGTGGATATAAAAGTCATCCAAAGCTTAGTTCTGAAAGCTAAGAAAGTGTTGAAAAAAACACAACCTGAGATGTGGACTTGTGATTTACTAGTCGACATCTTGATATTAAAATAACAGAATTAAACCCGAAAGCTTAATTCTGTGATGTTAATATCAGGACAAGTTTGCATTTACTGCACAAAATAGAAACCACTTACTTCTCCCATGGTCGGTTCATCTGCCTTGTATGCATCCAGTCTTTGATACAACATCTGTGCCAGGTCCACGTTGTGATCAAAATCACTGAAAAATTAAACCACCAATACTACATTTACACTGAAGGTATGTCGGATGCAACAAGCCAGACTTCCTGCTGAGGTAGTGGTCACATGGGCACATGCAAACACACAAAAATGGCAGTTTTAGGTGAAGCAATACACAGATATATCAAAGGAATACTAAGTATAATTATGATGACTGATGTCTACTAGGATTACATGAATACTCAACCTTTGAAACACAAACACTTTTTGCCATTCAATTAGTACAGTTTGCTGTTCTCAGCATTTCTGAAGATTCCACTCACGGTTGAATTGTACGACATACAACTTACAAAGCATGCGCAGTATAAAGAAAACTGCGGCTTCAAGCTTACATTTCAGCATGCCCTATCTTATTCAGAAGCACTTGCCTCTTTCTAAAAAGTCTTTCCTGCAGGAAAGTATTTTTTGCTGCATCTACAGCTACTGCAGGGAGCTTTGTTGATATGATACACTAAACCACTGTAAATGACACTTACTGCTTTTCTTTTGAGCTAACCTGTAGTGAACTAACTGAGCACAAACTGTTTTTAGAATTCATTCAGACTTCTCTCAATTTACTTGACATTAAAGGGGCACTGAAACCGTTTTTGACCACAGCAAGAAAACATTCCCTATCTGAAGACAATAGTGCAGTGAACATGCGAGCCAAATATTATAACACCACAAACAGCAGGGAGCCTACAATCTCATACAATATAGATAGCTTGCTCTCTTCTGTGGCTTTTTGAGGCCCCAACTCCTTTTTCTGCCCTATGCTACATCAGCAATGCGGTTACAGCCAATGTGACAGCCCATAGGTGCCAGACAGTGGGAGATTGCATCTAACCATTACTTGCCAGCAAAAGCTTACGCAAACATGAACACCCTTCCAGGTCATCTAGGAAATGAGGACGTTGCAGTTATTAACATGTCCTGCCCATCCAATCAACACCCCTTTGTAACTCTCGGGCACCTTTGTCAGACGTCAATCTCGAAAGGTTACCATAGGTACACGACAAAAAGAAGTAAAAAGAAATGAAAGCGAGAGGAACGAGTGGTAGGCAGGACATTACAATCGACACTGCCTCAAACAGGGAAAAAAATAAACTAAAACAATGACGCAAAAAATAATTACGCGACACATAACATAATGAAAACAACTGAATCAGGTGTTTTAAAACACAATTATTACTTTTCTATCAATATTCATGCCCTGAATTCAGTAATTAAAAAGTTCAATAATTAACCACATATATTTGTCGATAGTTCAATTTTTTTTAAATCCTCCCGGTGCGGTAAGTCTCTGCTGACAGAATACCATTGGTTGCGTCCTCGTATATTCTATATTTTATTTTTAAGAGCTTAGCTAACATTAGCTGGGACGCCCTGTATATTCAGTTCCCAGTTTGAGAGAAATCAGTGGTCATTTACAACCTTACATTACCAAAAACCAACCTTACTTTCTATTGTGCATCTAATCATATTTGTTTCCTCAGTAGTCACTGCTTTAGCACACAAGTAGTGGTAACTTCCAACATGCAGCTTGATTACATATCACCCAGTAGAACGCAATTTTACCTCCAAATGCTTTTAAATGGTACTATCCACTGTGCAAAACATAAATATGCTTTACTAATTTTTGAATCCCCTCTGTCCCTTCCTATTCCTCCCATGTTTTTAGAAAAGATGAAAAAGATATCCACTACATAATTTGATTTTACAAGGCAATTATTGTCAAGCACTTATGTTTCAATAACCCCACAACACCCAACATCATTTTTCATTTGCTCAATTTGAAACCTCCAAATGCTGATTTCAGCGTGATAACGTTAATGCAAAACCCACCAGTGTTATTGACACACTTAAAGGGATACTAAAGGTTACTATGAAGTCACGTTAAAGTGATAAAGCAATGCTCTAGAACGTCTAAGGCGTCAATATAATCACGAACAGAGCATTAGTAACCGAGAAATTGAGGTAAATGCATGACACGATTTGAGACTCCCCAGCGACATTCCGGTACTAGCCCGATGACGAAGGCACTCCTTATCATAGTTTATGTCACTAGTACTCAACTACTTGTACTAAAAAGATCATTTCATTAGATTATAAGACGGAAGAAAATGCTACTTGTCTACTGCTGTTCGATTCTAAGAAAAAATAACACTTTGACGGTACCCTTCAGTAGTACGGGTGGTCGAAAGGTTTTTACTCGACTCTGCGCACTCGACTCTGCGCCACGCGCGCTTTGAAGTTTCAGTTATTTCGTTATCACGTATTGCTGCGCTGGTTCTGCTGGCTCGTGAAACTTGCATTTGGAACAAGCAGCGAGACTGCCACGTCTATGATATGTTGTGGGATGCGCAAACGGTCCGCGGAACTTGGCCAAGGGCAGTTGCAGCGGCGAATCCAACGTTACTTATCACTGTGTGCCAACGAGTGAACCTCTCCGTTCTAAGTGGTTAAGTGTTGTTCCTCTGCCACAGCGCTTTGGCAAAGAGCTGAAAATCGCATAGTGTGCTCGCCACACTTTCTCCCAGAGGATTATGAGTTCAACACTGACGTACTGAAATCATGTGGAGTGCCTTTCAAAGCAATGCTTTCCCGTAGCGCTGTTCCGTCGGTCTTGCCTGCATTCTCCGAAGCGCAAGAACAACTGCAGGTCGAAGACCGGGCTGTGAGTGCGGCATTTGGTTTTCACAAAGGAAAAGCTACAAATGTGCGAATATGTACAGCCATGACATACAATTGCCATCGTAGTAGTACGCAATGACGCCGGCAGCACGAGCCCTCAGCAGCAGGTCACGTTCATCAGTGCTTAAATCGCTGAAGTCGAGCCCAGCATTGCGAGCCAATGTGTCGTTGTCAGGGTCGTCCATTGCAATGAGCGTCAAAGTTGGTGTCATAAAATAAAGAACCAGCTTATCGTCGCGCGCTTTCCCTTGCGCTAGCCACCATAGTTCCACTTTAGCGCTGCTGTCGGCTCTGTCTTGGCTCTGTTTCTGGCCGCGCGTTTGCGTTTTGTGCAGAAAAGCCGTAGCGCCGTTTGCGGGCGCTGTTTCCCTCACCAACGGTGCAATGTCAATATGAGATCATGACGTCACCACTCCTCGATCGGAGTGCGGGCTATTTGAACTGCGCTAGAGGTACGCGGACGCTTAATAACGCATTTTCTCTTAAAATAAGTCTCTTCTTCGCACGAAACAAGCGTTTCGAGGTTTCTGGGATGGTATTTAAACAGTCCACGTTGACTTAATATTAACCTTTAGTGTCCCTTTAAGTAAACTTTCATTTGTGCATAGCTCCACAAAAACAATAACTAATTAATTTTAACTCAACATTTCAATTTTTAATAAGAATGTACTCTCCATGGACAGAAATAAAGGTGACCAAGTTGTTCTAATTTTCCTTGATGTCGAATGGCGTTTGGGCTTTGTGGGGTACTTCAGTGTTTCGAGTACCACCCATAATGTTTAAATCCCAAGGCTACATATAGGGAACCTTGAAACTTTTACTAAAGTATTTTTGCATTTCACTCTCATTCAACTGCAGCAACGATGACATAGAACTGGCCTTGGATGCCTGTTCTCTGCAGCACAACAAGCCTTTGAGCCACCACAGTCACTTCAATAACATACACTTTCTTAGATGGTCGCATGTACTCTGTGCTCATTTTGTATTCACCATATTGCTATGTCTATTTGTACTTTTTGCTGACACATTGTAGTTATTGTTGCCATAACCAACATCACATGCTCTATGAAGTAAATCTTGTGTGCTGCACATCATGCTCAATAGTGTGCTTCATCCTCATTTGTTTGATTCAAGAGATAACCCCTCAGCCAACCTAAATAAATAAATGATGTACTTCCCTTTCCCCAAAATCCATAAACAGTATAGACATGATTCACAATCTATAAAACACTTTTGAAGTTCAGTTTTCTCTTTTACCAGTGATGCAAAATGATAAGGCGCAGCATCGGACAACCACAGTGCCCAATAGAGTCTCCCCAGTTCCTTTTTACACTGAGCAACTGTCACACCAGCCAACCTTAAAACCTGAAAGAATACTACAGTCGAAGCTAAAAAAATATTGAAATTAGTAGGTTAAAAATAATAAAAATGGCTTGACTGACCAAGATGTGTATTTTGTTAAAAAAGTTTCACTTTAGTCTGCACGGACACTGAACACGCACTCTGGTCTGTAATCGCAACTAGAATGATCTGGGCCACAGACAAAAAGAATTATTTATGGAGTTTAATTATGAAATATTCACAGCCAAAATTTTGGCCACCTGTATACATTGGTTTTATGAGTGGATGGCACTGCTGTGGGTAGGTCGGAATAACCAAGCAGGTATGAAAAAAATAAGGTTCTGAAAAATTGGTTGTGAACTGTATTTATATTCTACTGAAACTGGTTTTGCAAAGTGGACAGAAATGAAACATTGCAAAAGTATTGGTGTCAATATGGCAATTGTAAACAAGCTCTAAAAATTTGGCATTTTGCAATAGAATTGTAAAAAATGGTAGGGGTCAAATGTTAATGTTACATTTGGTGTCAGCACTGTGCATCACTCGGACCATCTACAACAGAAAACCCTACTTGCCCCTTGCTCTCACCCTTGTCCTGCACAATGTCCCGTGGCGAGGGGAAGTGGCACCATTGGCTTCCTCACCAGTACTCTCCGACCTCAGCAGTGGTGCACCACTGGTGACCACAGAATTCACTTCCGGATGTTGCCACCCTCAAGTGTCACAGCCGAAGACAAGCAAAGCTTCATGTTTCCGCCCCGTAGTGAATTTCACTGCCATTCAGCCAAGTTTTTTTCCAGTGCCATGGAAGGCCTCATTAAGGATGGACTATGAATAACCATACTATATGCCAAAGTGCAATCACCTATATGTCATCACAGTATCTGCTGCCTAAACGCTGTGATGTGTAGCAGCTGAAGGTAGTGGGGACCTCCCAGAATTTTTTCTTTTGTCAAAACTTTAGAATCTGTGCTCAAGAATGTTTCCCTGTAATAAGTTCTTAAAGTAAAAAAATACTAAACAAGCATATTTTAGCCAACACCAGTTACTGCAAAAGGTACACTGAATCTTACCTCCTGTACCGCAGAGATGGGTATTCGCCCAGTGTTGCACACAATGTTGCCACTTGCTCCGCAATGCGTTCCAGGTTGGAAGTGCGTTCGTTGATGCGGTTTGGATTGTAGTAGAATTGGAATGTCTCTGGAGAGTCCAGAGAGAAGACCTGCAAGGAGTGCATTTGCAATGAAAATAAACCATCTAAGAGAAAGAAGAAGCTTTTTCTTCACAATATAGAGAATAAGTGTTTCGATTGGCCCAAAGCATACATTGCTCCAGCAGGAGATGCCAACTTGTCAATCAGGAGAATGATAACTGTGGGCAGTCCGTTCATCCTAGTCAAGAGTTTACCATCCTAGTCAAGAGTGTAACTCTCCCCCTACCATGGGGAAAATGCGATTTTTTTTTCTTAAGGAACTACTGCACTCAATATTTTATGTAACATATAAACAAAAACCAGAATGAATGCATTTTTCCTGCATATCAGTTTTATTAATGAGCTGTATGGCATAAAAGAGAGAAATCGTCACAATCAAGATTGTGGAATAAACTTGAAAAGAATTTGTAAAGACCTGCTTGCAACAACTAAGAAAGAAATGGAACAAAAATTTATGATCTACAAAATCTATTGCCATCTTATAGGCACTATCTCCCAAAAAAATTTAAATTTTTCATTGAACAGGTATTCCACTACAAAAATTTAACTGCAAGTACTACAGTTGGGCATGCCGGTCTTCGGCTGCCGATGTTCCGGGCTGGTTCACGTCGTTGTCCCTCTCGGAGTCAAAGTCCGACGAAAAGGAAGCATCCTCAGACTCGCTGCTGCTCGATCCATAGATAAAATCAGCTGCAGACACAGCAGAATCGCGAGACCTGCAATCTTTCGAAGCGCGTGCGCCACTACCGGAGGCGTCAATTTTTGCATTCAACTGACAATCGCGAAACTTCGGAGCACGTTCAAAAATTAACGCCTGGCGGGAAAAGACCTATAATTGCTTAGAAAACAAAAATATAGTTCTCCGCCTTCCCATTCGATGGTGCAGCGCCCATGAGTGGCGCGGAAGGTCTCCAAAGCAGTATTTCAGACCGTCAGGCGGTCATTTCTGCTTTCTACTTTGAGGATCACGAAAACTTCGCAGCGCATTCAAAAATCACCGCCTGGCAGGGAAAAACAAGCAGACTGCTCAGAAAACAAAAAAAAATTTTATTTTTTACGTCCGATAGCACAGCGTGTTTACAAGCAGCGCGGAAGGTCGCCAAAGCGGCGTTTCAAACCATCGATAGCGGGCCAACGATGCCCAATGGGCATGGTAGGGAAAGAGTTAAGAAAGCTACATGAGACAGAAAAGACAAGCAAGGCAGTTGTGACCTGAATGAAATTATGCTTTTGGAAAAAGGTTGAGAAAGCCGAGGATCTCGAGGTGGTTGAACCTTCCACCACTCACTCAATATAGGAAGGTGCCAAGCAACTAATAATCTATTACCACATGATGCATAAGTGTCAAGCTGCTGAAATCTGCAACATGTCCACAATGCATTACGTACATAAACATTGTATAAAGGGTGTTTTTTTTAGCTGCACCAAATTTTTTAAAAATTGCCTATGGCAGATAGCACAGTTCTATCCCTTGATCTAAATTACTCGATGAGATGGCCATTACTTCTACAAGAGAGCAAAATGTTTAACTGAATAATTAATGTAGTTACACTAACTTTTTAATTCATTGCTTTACGCCACATATTTTAATCTAGGAATTATAGCTGCTGAGTTCACATAGTGAATGAACTCTATGGACAGCACCAGTTCCGAGATATTAATTTTGAACGTGTCCGTCGAAGTGCAATGCGATTACATCAATTATTCAATTGAACATTTTCATTTCTCGCAGAAGTAATGGCTGCCTCACAGAGTAATCTAAATAAAGAGTTAGAATTGTGCTATCTGCCATAGGCAATCTTTAAAAAATTTGGTGCAGCTAAAAAAAAGAACACCCTGTATGGTGTCCATTGTAACACACATACGATTCATTTTCAGTTTGTTGTAAGTTTAGAATATAATATTTAGCATACAACATACAAAAAAAAGGGCTTTGATGTGAGTGCACCTCCTTAACATTATACGATCCAGAGTTAATTTTTGTTCATTTTCAGATTTTTTAAAAATGCCACCCAGGCTCTCAAGCCACATGTTGATTAGAGCATAATTTTATTTATTTATTTTTAATAGAAGTAAAAATATTTTGAACTTCCCAGTTCTTTCATTTGTATAACGGTTACAGGCCAGATAATAATGAGCCTAATTCCTCAATGTAGTTTGTGCCTGTTACCATAGGCACTCCATTCAAGCTCCATTGTGTTTGTATTTGTTTATTTCTAGGATACTGCCACTACCCAGTTTGAATGCCAAGGCATAGGGTATAAAACATGTAGTGAAGACAGAGGGAATAAAGGTAAAATAATTAAGAACACAATACACTAGAGTAGTGAGCTGATACTGCCGCTACAATGTACTCAACTAGGCCAGATTGCCTACACTGCAGCTGACATCAGCCACTCAGGAAAGTAATCACGTGAAGAACGTGCAAGCCCCTGCGTATCGCAGCATTGTCTGCTTGATCTCGAGCAGCCATCTCAAGCGCTGTCTTAAGCACCAGTGTATACCTCATGGCTCCCACTCTAGTGCCAATTACTGTACAGCATACAGCACACCTTTACCACATGCAACTGCAGCTGCAACCAGGAAGTGCGTGTGTTGGTGCAAAGAGTTAAAAAATATGGTACATTTTACCTTGGACAAGAGACCAAGCAAATGATTAAAGCAAGCGACCAAGCAAAATAAACATGAAAAAGCCAGCAGGACCCAGCACCAGCATACAGTCATGACTAAAGAAGCACAGCAATATTCAATAGTTCTGAAATCTGTCACATCACACCGAATGCAATGTAAATGCTGACAATGCCACAAGATATCATTTACATCTACTACTTCCAAGACTAAAATAAGAGTGTGACATGAATTACAGCGTATAGGTGTTGTAAAGCTAGCACGGTAACGGCCAGTGGTCAGCCATAGTCGTAGCTTGACACATACTTAATGTTCAGTTCCAGCGAAGACCAAATTTAAAGGTACGAGCTAATACTTTCACCTACATTTTTTTCATTGCCTCATAGCACAGTCACTTTAAAGCTTATAGACTATCTTCCAGATGAGAATATGGTGCATAATACGTTACCCATGAGAAATAAAAAGGTTTATACAACACCTGTACAATGCAACAATTAGAGCCCTCACCAGGATTAACTTTAGCAGAAGTGCATCTCTACAGCCATGGTTGCTGCTGGGGTAGAAAAATTCACATTTCTTATATCTGGCTGCTATGTGCCACAGGTTCATTTGTTTTTATCTGAATATGACAAGGTACAGAAGAGGCACTAAGTGACAGTATAATTTTGAGTTCAAGGATACTTTGTCACACAGATGAAGCTCAACTATACGCAGCACTAGACAAAGAGCACCCACCTGACTTTCATATGGCAGAAAAGCAATGTTGACTTCTTTCAAAGTCTTTATTACTTTTGCCATAGGTGATTTGCATATATCTGTGAACAGGTCATCTGGGCATTCTGAAACAAAAAGCACACAGCAATGTGGTCAAGGTGAAGGATGCTACATAATATAAAAGATACAAAATGAATCTAGAATTATTGTTGAATTGTTCCACCAGAGGCTTCAAACACTCACTTTCTGTGAAGAAAATGTGTGCACACCGGTACATGTGTCGGGCTGGTGTTTGGAAGTCCGACATCAAGGCACGAACTGACTGAAATATAAAGAAAACTGCCACATAAGCACCAGTATCAACACAGTGACATAGACAAAAATGGAAGATGGAACAAAATCATGTCGAAACATGTTTTGACCACTAGAAAGTACCACTAAGTATCTTTCCCTACATTGCCAAGATTGTAACTGCACACCAGAGTTAGATGAATGCGCGATATTGTACAGGCATAAGAATGAAGATACGCGTCTTATGGTAGAGGCATGGCATATCTATAATGGTGGAAGTGCGTGCGTGAGTCAGCATTTGATTACTTTACGTAAGGAAGAGATTAAGTGCCTCAACAGTTATCTCTCACGTAGACCGGCACATGTACCCGACTGACACGTGGTGATACCATTCCTGAGCTTGCGCAGATGAGTTTTGTGTCTTCTTTCTTTTTTCACCTCAGTGCTCCCTTCAGTTGATAGTCGGCGTTCGTGTTGTCCACGTCTCTACTCTTGTGTCCTGTCTGCACGCCTCACCTCTTTTTTGCATAATGAATCCTTACCAACTAGCTCAGCTTTCTGTTGTGCTAAGTATTAACAAGCAGGTTCTTCTTGCTCAGGTAGAGTGTCAATGATATATGCAGTGCAAGCATCATACATCTGAAAACTTAATACACTTTAGCTCAGCTGATTCATCTCTTTAGCAGCAATACAGAGCACCATCCCTAAGACTTGACCTCCCCAGGTGCAACAATAATGGCGACTTCCGAGTCAACACTAATGAAGCACGTTATATGCATGATTATCGTAAGCTACCACGGGCAGTCAGCCTACATCTGTACAATGAAGTACACAGTTTATTTTTTATTTAACAAACTTTTGTTGCCAGTGATTAATCTATATGCCCATGCCCCCACTGTACATTGCATTCAACTGCCGAATGCACCACACACAAGGAATCCTGACAAACGGCAACTAAACATGGTGTCTAGTGGTCATTTCCTTTCAGTCTCCAAAGATGATGTCACTACAACTCCAATTACTTCCTTTCCTAAATTGTATACTTGAGTGAAGACTTCCACCACCATAAATATAGTAAAACGCATGAACCACCACCACTGTCATATCATAAAGAGACCCTGAAACGATTTTGAGGATTTTGTATGAACATACCGAGTCGTTAGGGTACGTCCTTCTGATCATTAAGTGACACATGAAGTGCTCTGCATAAAGCATGCAATTTACTATAAGGTCTTAAAAATCTGTATCGCTACTGATTGCAGCGGCGCTGCTTCCCCGAGTTTTCAGCCGCTCCTTCCCGACTGACATAGTGACCCCAATTGACGTCAGTTGGGCGAGATAACTGACTGGCTACCCAAGTTGCGTCATTGATAACTTTTCTAATTTTATAATGAACAAATGCTGTTTGTAACAGTTGGAATGTTGGTTAATTTGTTTCCATAAAGAAAATAAGAGAAAGTGAATACACAACGAAAATTTATCCCAACACTCAAGCCCTTCCAACACAAAGCAAGTGTCATCTGCTTGTGTTACAACGTTCTATGTGCTGACAGGAGCTGCGTGGTCAGTGCTGATCTCAAGCTTTTTTTTCGCAAGTACTATGGATCGACCTTGTTATGTTGCGGGCTGCAAATCTAGCGATCGGCAACATGTCAAGCTGCGACACTGTGTTCCTCTACAGGGCAACATGCAAGCGGAGTGGCTGCAGCGCATTGGGCTGTAGGTATCCGATTCACACCAGCATCTATGCGTTTGCAGCCGTCACTTCACGCTGGAGGGTTACTACCAAAATAGAGTTTTAGTGAGTCCGGTTTTGGCTAAACCAGTGTAAACACAAGTGCAAGCGGACTGGGTGTTTTACCGGATGAGCGGACATGCAAACATGAATGGCCTGCATGGTGAAGGCACAGAGCTCAACCAGACAAAAACAGCTTATATGACAGGGGCGTAATCGCGAACACATCAAATGTTTAAAATATTTTACACTTGGTTACAGCAATAGTAGCTCTATGTTTGGCTGGTTAAGCTCTGTGCCACCAGATGATTGCACCATGCAGGCCGTCCATGTTTACGCTAAACCCCTTCATCACAGATGTAGTAGTACGGAGAGGCTTTAGTTTACCTCTCCGCCAATTCGTCAAAATGCCCAGTTCACCTGCAGTTACCTGAATACCAGGCACACTTGGTGCTGTGACAGAATGCTCCCAATACACGCTGCTGGGATAGCTCTTGCGGGGGATCGACAGCCAGGCGACTAGTGGAGAGGCGCTGGCTCCAAGACAACCGGGAGTAGACGACACGACGTCGCATATGACACAGAGCCAGTGACAGCAGAGCTTAGCCCCGATCACTCAGCGAATTAGTTAAAAAAAAGCATGACTAGGGAAAAGGGTAACCGTTAATCATCCATAGCTCTCTTAATATGAGATGCTTCACTTAAATTGTGGTGTGAATGTTTTACTGTAGCTGTACCCTATGCGTCTACAAAATTTATCCAAACCGTTTCAGGGACCCTTTTAAGTGGGAGACATACTTAAGGACAAGCCATGCACTCGACTTAAGTACTGACATGATATTTTCACACTATTTTTTTTAGTTAAATGAAGGCCCTAGTCCTCTAAATTTTAGAAAAAGATACCAGAAACCCTCAGAGCAGCCCGAATAATTTAATGTAATAGGTTTCCTACTGCCAGTTTCGGTTTTGTTTCCCAGGAAGTTGACGTGTCGTGACATCATGACGCAAATTCAAATTGAATTTTGAGGTTTTACATGCCAAAATGATGATATGATTATGTGGCACACTTTAGTGAGGGACTCCGTATTAATTTTGACAACCTAGAGTTATTTAACATGCACCCAATGCATGGTACATGGGTGCTTTTGCATTTCGCCTCTGTCGAAATGCAGCCACCCCACCCAGGATTTGATCCATGACCTCAGCCTTAGCAGTATAGCAACAAAGCCACTTCACCACCACAGTGGGTGCTATGAAGCAGGAGAAGGTCATGCGAGAGCAGGACATTGTGACACCCACCGTAGTAGCACAAGAGCTGAGAATGTGGGTTCAATCCTGGCAGCAGCAGCCACATTTAGATGGGAGCAAAATGCAAAAATATTCCTTTACTTAAGTTTAGGTGCATGTTAAAGAAACCCACGTGGTCAAAATTAATCCTGAGTCCACTACCACAGCTTGCCTCGTAATTAGGTTATGGTTTTGGCATGCAACACTCCAGAACTTGAAGGCACAACTAGACACTTTTGCAAATAATCATAGAATGGCCTCACTATTAAAGACGTCATCTCACAAATCTCATGCCACAAAAATGTTTCTACTCCTTCAACTACAAGTGGAGTTATCGCACCAATACTCTATTTTTTCTCTCCTTTCGTCTATGCTAGCATACTGAAAGCTACACAGTGGAGAAGCCAAGAGGGCAAAGCCCCAGCCAAAGGTTGAGTGTTGCAGTGGTGAAAGAGCTCATTGGGGCACCCTGTGGCGGCTGCTATAGACAGCATGCCATTGCCACCTCAAAAGCCACACGCAGCAGATGAAGCTACGCACAGTGCAGAGATGAAATGATTTTCCCGTCTTTTTAAAATTGCGGACATATATACTTTTCATTTATTTCACTCAAAATGAGAAATTATGTATTAATGAGAAAGCTCTTTCAATCACGAAATCAGTCAATAGCGTTGGTGGGCCAGCTGCTTTAGATGATGCTGCATGACAACTTAGCGGAAGTGAGAGCAAGCAATTTTTCGCTGTGTTTGGCAGTAGATTGTGAATCCCCTGCTGCATGCAGTACAGCACTATTTGCCTCACAGGTTCACGGCAGCCTCTACGACAAATTGGCAACATTCTCTTAGCATAAAGCGTTTTAGGGCCCCTGGAAAGCAACACATTTTGACATTTCCTTCGGCTTGCTTGGTTGCGTCCTATGCTGCTACTCATTCTGAGGCCCAATGTAGCAGCGTGGCAGACAACCGCGCAAGTTGGAGTGAGTGTCAAAACGTCACAATGCCCTGCTCCCATGTGACCACTTCCTGGGTGAAGACATCACGACACAGTAGAAATGAAACCAAAGCTGGCTGTAAAAAATGCTACCACATTAAATTACTTATTTCTGAGGTTTGTCAGTATTTTTTCTAGGGTTTAGAGGTCTCATACTTTCATTTAAAGCAAAAATTGAGTAAACAATATCATGTCAGTATGCCTTTAATGGGACACTAAAGGAAAATATTAGTCAAGCTAGATGGATAGATTATTTGTGTAGAAGTTTACCATTGGTTTCAGTGTGCCAATATGTCCCTTAGTTGAGTAGAAAACTGCCGTCAAAGGCCCCACTGCTGTTCCTCAATTTGAATCACTTGCACCAAAATGAGCACGAGCGAGTTTATGTAATCCCCACATGACCTCCCTCTATGGTGCTCTCTGTGAATCAGCCTGTGCTGACGTCACAGGCGGGGTGCAGTGATGATCAGAGTTAGGGTGAACACACGAGCACGTGACCACATTGCATGAAGCACCAGTGCAGCTAGCATGGCCGTATATGAAAGTGAACTTTTCACAGGTGCAGTGTTGCCTGAAGGCATGGCCTCGTATGTATAGATTTTGGGCTCGCCAAGCCTGTGTCACATTGAAGAGACTGACTTTCAGTAGCATATTGACGTCATGGTGAAGCCAGCCTTACGTTTGTGTACAGCATTTAAAAGGCTAGCGGGTTCACCAACCTGAGCCTTAATGAAGTGCACAGGTCTCGGTAAACTTTTCCATCACGAAAAAACAATCTGGCCCATCTTGTCATTTCCAGCTGTTCACGAAGACCATCAAATCCTTTCTTCTCAAGGCGAAACTGTTTGTTGATGCCGATGCAGTTCATTTCACTAAGAGTTTACATGTGATGTGCAAATGCAAGACTGGCTTTATGGCCACAACTATTCTTGTGCAACACTGCTGCGAGAGAAGTTTGATTCAATGTGCAAAGCTTTGGCATGCCCGAACAATTTAGAAGGCAAAACGGAGCTACATCTCGATACACCACTGCACATGCACCGCTTTGCTTCAATGCATGGCCACACTGGCGATCTGCGGAGCATGGCCACAAACTGGCACTCTCACCCTAACTCTGCTTATCACTGTACCATAGTTTACAACAGATGGCACCATTGCTTTTGCATTTTTGTTTTCTCAATAGAAATGACTAATACGATCACCGTTACAGATGCCTATCTTTCAATCTAGCTCGACTTAATATTTTCGTTTGGTGTCCTTTTAATGTGCAATCAATGCCCTTGAGTTCATTACTTGCAGGCCTGAATTCATAACAAGCACACAGAAATGACATTAAATGTGGCAGGATGCCATGCAGGTAGAGCTCTTGCTCTCTCATTTGAACACCATCACTCTAGCATCATCACTCTGGCCAGTTAAATCATGAACCATAATATGCAGCAGAACTGAAAGTTAGGAGAGTTGGTATTGAATCATGCTGTGGGTTGTGCGTTAAATACACAGACGAATGACACGAACACATACGTCACAAATTGTGCCTGTGTCGTCCGTGGCTTTCCTTCTTGTCCATGTGCTTATCATGCAACCCACAGCATCAACCATAACACTGAGGTAACACAGAAGAACACACAGGAACAGGGGTTTCATCATACTTCATGCCGCGCAGAAATTTTGAGGAGTCTGGACTGCTGCACTGATGATGCCTCTGCTTAACAGTAGGCAAATAAGCAAAATTTGCCTCCACTTACAACAACATATCTTCCCCTGTTACACATTTACGTTTGCAACATTTACAAGAGCACCGACAAAACCGCTATGCTCACACAATGTGACGGGCAAAATAAATTATATATATATATACAACTGTGTTAAGACTATTGTGACTGAACACACACACACACACTTTTTTTTCAGGAGCAAACCTTTTCTGTTGGGGCGATAAGATACACCGCTTCAATGTTTGGCAGAGGTTCTCGCTTCTTATTCAGATCTTCAACAACTGCATGGAAAAAAACAAGGGGGGGGGGAGGGGGGTTAGTTTGCTCTAAGCACCACTCACACTTACGACACTTTGGGCGAAGCAACATAATGAGGCAATTTCAACCAGCGTCAATCATGCAGCGAAGCATTAAATTTCATGCATATCTGGATGAGAAGTAGCAGAACGTTCAAAATACTGGAGACGGAACAGAAAAACTCACTCGTAATTCCTTCAGACGCGAGTTCGTGCATCTTGCAGCAGGCGGAGATCATCCGCATCCCCAGCTGATCAACCACAAGAACCTTCCATTCTCCCTTTTTCTTGACCGTGCGGATAACATCGTTCGTGATTTCTGAAAGACGGACAGCACACCAATAATCGTGTAGAAGTGCGAACAAAAGCGATTTTCGTCTTAAACCACGCTTCATTATCCCGTCAACTACTTTCTAGTGATAGCAGCAAACTAAACGCTACGAGCTGACAGCAAATGACCGCTACTCGTTATTTTCACAAGCACGCGACACGCTACGTTTAACAGACGACAACGGCGACCATACAAGCAACTTTCAGTTTGAAAACTGCCTTACAAAGCCAGATTCACGCTGAGAACCGGGTGAACGCATTGGCCGATGTAGTTATAAACAGGCGAGACAATAAGAAGGAATGGTGTAACGTAGTGCAATGAACGTTACAACTAACAATAGTGAATTTATTTTTCATTTACAAATTTTGGATGGCTGGCGCCGATCGAGCCAAAAATTCTGAGGAACCACAGCGAAGCTCCGCTCTTACACGCGAACACACCCCAGCAGCCCGGCGAAACTAACTATACTATCGTTTCCGATCACGAAACTACTCCAGTAAAGTCGCGATGAGCTAAACAGTGCAGTGTACGCTTGCCAAAGTTGATCAGATGAAACACCACTAGCTATAAATGTAAACAGTACGTCGGCAATCAGTCTTGATTGTGTGGGCGTCCGTCAAAGATGTAACAGAGCCAAGATGGGCGTGAACTGCTTAGGCGGTTTCTCATGCAGGCGCCTCACGAACTTCACGCAAAGCCACATTACGCAAAACTACTGTATGATAGCGACTCTTAAATGGGACACATAGGCCACCAAGTCAAGCATGATTTCCTGAACGGGAAAGTAAAGCTTACTTACTCAAGCCGACGACACTCTTCAGTGCCATTACACTGCCCTACTCGTCGTATCGTCAATAATGCGTCACACATCTGCGTCAAGAAAGCTTCCGACGCCAGCGAATCAGAACGCGGTGTTGCCGGTGCGCTAGTGCTCCGGTAGTAGCTTGCTTGCTGTTTTGAAATCAAATGCATAAAATTATTTTACAACAATTGCAGATAATGGTCCAAATATGTTTTAACGGGTCAAATCACGCGACTCGGACATAAGCAAAGCAAAAGTCCTAATAGTATTTCTCACCAGTCGTTTTCCTCGTTTGTCGGTAGGGTACGCATCATCGTAGCGTGCTTAAAAGCAGTGGGGGACAAAATAAGCTTGGTTAGGCGGCGTTTGTCCAAACATAAAGCTTTACTGCTGTCTATTTTGCCTGAAATGAAACGTGGCTAATGCCTAGCTGGCTACGTAATAGTGTGAACTGCATTTATGACCGAGGAAGTATTCTACAATCCTGCCGGGATATATTGTAGCAACCAACGTTGGTAGCAACGGTCTGTGGGGGTCCGCGCTTGGTTTACTAAACATTTAATAAGGCAGCAACATGTGCTCAGCCCGCGGAGTAGAAGACCCACAGGATCCATGCAGCTTGTGAAGTAACACATGTTCTGCTAATGAACAATAATCATGAATCTTTTGCCAAAATCATCATCCGAATTCGCCAGTGGGCAATACTGGAACGAGTTCTTCCAGAAACGAGGAAAAGCGGCTTTTGAATGGTGAATGTTGTCTGTGCTTGCGCCTAGTGTATGTAGTACATACACTGCTGGCATTGCACGTGGCTAATGTTTACGTTTCTGTTCTCTTCCATAAAACAACGTTATACATTTTATTAGGTATGGAGAGTTCTGGCAGCTTGCAGGAACAATATGCAAATACTTGAAATCTACTGACAAGATCTTGATAGTCGGCTGCGGCAACTCGGCCTTGAGCGCAGACCTCTATGACACTGGTTACAGAAGCATCACCAGCATTGACATAAGTGACGTGGTCATCCGTCAAATGAAAGGAAAGTATGTCGAGGCGCGACCTCAGATGCAGTTTCTCCAAATGGATGCTACCCAGGTTTGTCTGTTTTGCTTAGATCCACATTACAGTAGACCAGGCTGAATTGGCTGAGCTGCGCAGTTGACTCTCTGTCTTTCCCCCCGCCTTTTTTTCTCTCTCCTCTTCCCTATTAGGTACCTCCTTGTTTATTTATTTCTTGTTTGCTTTTCAGATGCAGTTCAAAGATGAGGAATTCAGTGTAGTATTGGACAAAGGAACAGTGGATGCACTGACTCCAGATAGTGATGATACTACAAAACTGCATGCTGTGCTTACTGAAGTGTCCAGGGTTCTCAGAGTTGGAGGTCGGTTCTTGTGCATATCACTGTTGCAGACTCACGTCTTGCAAGCATTGCTCAAGTGGTTTTCCTCAGAGTAAGATGTTCTTTGCTTTTAATTCCAGCTTTCATGGATGTACTGTTTTATTGTGATCACCTTTAGTATTCTGTGCAGTGAATTTTCTATAATATTTTATTTTTTCAGCTCAGCTTGGACTTGGGTCATTCAGTTTCATCGCTGTGTGGATGCAGAAGCACAGGAGGAAAGTACGTCGAGGCTAGTGCTGCCAGTGTTTGTAGTCGCCTTCACCAAACTCAAGCGGTTGCCAGGGCTTGAAACAGTTGGGTATTTTTTTGCATTGTTATGGCCAGCAATATCTTTTTGCCCTGAGGATTATATATGTGACTAAGCTGCCACGGCACCATCCTCTTGTCCTCTTTTTTGGATATTTCTGTATGTGTACAAGCTCAGCTAGGGTGTTAGCCAACACTGCTGACGGCAAAAGTGATGGATGTGGAGCTTTTTAACCACAAGCATTGCATAGTATGAGCTCAGGAGCAGGTAACTGGCCAATAAATGCGCATATGCTATCTCACGTTGTCAAGACTGGCAAATTTTAGGCCCTCATTATTTGTTAGTCACTACCATATGAATAAACAGTGAAACCGGAGAAAGCACAGGGGAAACTAATTATGTTTAATTGAAATGCAGAAGTGAAAGTGGACAAAAAGAAAGTGAACCACAGTCACTCATTGTAGAAAGGAAGACGTGCATGTCCGAGAGATTGCTCGAAAAAAAAAAAGAATTTTGCAGATCCGATGTTCACGTAATATCTGTTGAGCAAAGTTTTCATGACACAGTTAATAAAATGCTATAAAAGTGTTCATCTTTCGCAACACATTTTGTAGCATAGCGATTTTGTGCCTGCCTGGCACGTATTCAAAACGCAAAAACTCCCACCACGTCATCCACGCAGCTGCACATTACATTGACTCCGAGATTGGCCCACTTTTTATCATATCATCTCCAGGACCGGTCCAACTTACTTAGCCAGGAGCCAATTGAGAAGGCATGCCTCACTTTGTAAAGAAGGTGTAGAAAGTTTCGCTTTAATAAAGGAATTGGGTGCTTGAAGGTGTATATTTATTGCACTGAAGATATTCAGGTGCCATTTGTTGTCTTGCTGTGTAACATACCTACCATTCCGGAATAGCGCAAACCCATTGTGGTGGATTATCCAAGAATGGGCACACACCCAGGGGCACATATTGAAGGGTGAAATCATAGGAAATCAATTAAATTAAAGAAGCCGCTGAATATGATGCGTTATTCTATGAAGAGGTCAGTGGGCTTTAGAGTTGCCTTGGAGCTGACATATGATTCATAAAAATCGGGCCCCTCGATTAACTTATAGGTTGAGGACGCACGTACGAAAAAGATGTTTTATTTCCTACGTTTTGGCTGGGCTCTGGCCTACGTTGTGGTATTCCCTGATGAAGGCTGAACCCCGGCCGAAACGTAGGCAATAAAATTTTTTCGTACGAAGGTCCTCAACCTACAAGTGCCTGTTCAACTACTGGATCCCGGCAGAATCTCACTTTATGTATACATATGTAGCAAGAAATGACCTACACCAACCCTCAAGGCGTAGGCAATGAAATCTTTGCTTTAAAGAATGTTGATTCACAGGGGAGTGCTAGCCGTGATCTCCGAGGCTGTTACAGATATCGAACTGGCCTGCCTTGCACACTAAGCATTCCAGCAACCAGCATCTCTAAAGAGACCACCCTTCTGCACGTGGCTTCTTTGAGCACCTTCATGTGGCTTTCCTTGCTATTTGTCATGGGCTTGGAAGCGAGTGTTGCTCCACTGCAACCACTGACATTGGTGGCACTAAAAAATTCACATGAGATTCGCAATGTTTAAGGCAGCAGCCTCAAGCTTAACAGTAACATTAGCATGATGTAATGATGCACATTCATTGTTGTATCTAGGCATTAATACAATATAAATTATTGAGACCACACTCCTTTAATTACCGATTTCTGACTGTAGACTGCCATATGCATAATTTTTTTAGTATAAAGTACTAATCTTGCCATTTGCAGGCCATTTACGTATACATTGGTCTGTGTCCAAGTACACGGATTATGGATTTGGTTTATTGTGAATGTTTTTTCATATTATGAAGGAGCTGGTAAGTGGCCTTGACTGTTGCACCATTAAAAATATAGCAATATAAGTATTGCTAGCATAAATATGTAAGCATTGTGCTCCTGTCTTTTCACCTTGCTGGAACCATCATACCTTCACTATGCACCAACTCACCCAGCAAACCACCCTAGTTATCTAGCATAAGTGTAATGTAAATTTCTGCCAGTGGCAAAAAAAAAATGTAGTCGCTTGTCAGGCAGGAATTCATCTACAGTCAGTGACAGCTTAAGAGTACAGTTGTACATACACTTCTATTTAACTCAGATAGTTTGTATAGAAATACCAGCTAATTATGTTTGATCATTTTCATGTTGGGGGGGGGGGGTGACAGAGCGAGAGTTATTATTATTATTTTTTTCAAAATCATCATCTCTCTGGAAGTATGTTTTTGAGCACAGAGGACAGATGCACAGTGCAATTGTGTGGGCGGATTAAGTATAGAAGCTAGTTGCATCATTTCAATTAGTTTTTTGGAAGTTGAGTCCATTATTGTGGTGCTCCTCATGGATTTCATTGCACAGGTAACCGAGTTGGCCCTTGACCCTCAGCTGAAACCAAGACGCGTTCCTGCTTCCACTGTATACAGTGAAATTGCTTCCATTCAGCAGTATGCATTTCTTCGACATCATATTATCAAAAGGTACAGGGTTTTAAGTTGCACAATTTGTTTTTTACATGTTAAGTATGTGGTTGTTTTGCATTCCTAGCCATATTCTGTCTTGGTCAGCGCTTAACAAAAGGTATGACCAGTAGGTTGGCTGCATGAAACTTGCAGCAGTAAAACAATATTCCATCAGTGAGATAACTGGTGGCTTCGTGGTTTAGCTCCATGTGTCGCATACCCTTTCCTCCACACCAAAAATTTCTTTACTATGACCACACCTGTTTTTAAGGCAATAACGATGTGCATCACACACTCCTTATTGTGTGAGCATTATGTACAGTTAGTGGTGAATGACATATAATGTGAGTGCGCAGCATTTGTTCTAATAAAAAATACTTATAAACATGCAGCTCTAGGCAATCTACTTCCAGTGCTATGTCATGGGTGGGGAAATGACATATTGGTGCAGAGAGAAAGTTAGAACTAACGTCTGGCCACAGTACTGCAAAGTCTTGCACATTTTCTTTTCCAAAAGAATCTGATGCGAGTGCAATGGCACTCATCACTTTCTCAAACACTAAGTGGTTGGCTCATGACAAATGGACACAAGCAGAATGTTAGGTTTTGCATGAAGCAGGGGAGGATTTCAGGAAGCAAGGCAGAGGGGATTGACAACTGCGTTGGTCTTTACAACTCTGCTGACCAGCAGCAGTTTCCTATACTGAGTGGACAAGACACTTGATGTATTGCATACATATGCTTTCCTAAACAGCAAGAAAAGCAACCAAAACAAAGCTAAAACATTGCCATGAGCAATCGTGCTTATGATTATTTTTAAGCTCTATTGGTAGGTTGAACTTCAGTAAAGCAGATGGCTGACCACCACTTAAAAATTTCTGCACCAGATCCCTGTGGCATCGTATTCACATTTGACCAAGGCTGCTTTATTCATGATTGATTAGTTCTGTAATGGCACAAACACAGTTGCACACAGAGGAAAATTGGAACAGCTTGTTCACTTTTATTTTTGGCCATGGAGAGTATATCTGTAGCAGTGTGTGAATATTCAAAACTTCTGAATTAACGAATCAAATACAGTCAACGTCCAATTTCTTGGACTCCCTAGGGGCCGCGAAAACGTCAGAAAAATCGGGCAGTCAGAAAAAACGAATGCGTGCCTTTTTCTGCCCCCAAGGGCTCAAATCACCACATGCACGTCCAAAATAGCTCTGAAAGTCTGACAGTACAATTATTAGGTGTATTGGTGCTCGTACTTTGATAGGAGACGGTGGATGACCGCATGTATAATTAAGGAATACACACTGTGTCCCGTGACAAATACCCCCTTTCTACTCTTGATATGCTTCAACGCAATACTTTGCATATGCTTCACTGCGCAACACCACCATTATGCAACGTGCTTCCCAAGCTTCCAAGACATTGACGATGATTACAAAGGCGGAGTTGGCACCATTGCTAACAGCAGCGAACTGTTTCAATTGAAAACACAACACCATACAGAAAGAAACTTGGTATCGAACGTCGAAATAGCCAGGCCTAGCGTTGCCGCGGAGGTGGCTACGGCTGCCAGCGGATCTGTGTGCAAGAGTGCGCGTTAGAGGTGGCGAGATAATCAAAAGGGCGGCTGTGGTGGATACGATTAATGCTGTTTTGGACCTGCAGTCATGGCAGAAAGTCCGGAAAATCGGACAGCGAAGGTTTTTTGCACCCGAAATTTGATGCATTCTTATACATGGAACCTATGGGGTCCCTGGCGGTGCCACGAAGGCGTCCGATTTATCGGGCATGTCCGAAAAATCAGTTGTTGACTGTAGTCATTATCTGTAAGCATGTATATTTTTTTAATAGATTTCTGAATATCTAAGGACATCAGTTGTGCGCAGTTAAACATGACATTGGAGCAGAAGTTGGATAAATTTAATCCCTGCGGGCATAGTGTATGTATGGGACATGACAACTTATGTAGTCGTCGCTCAGAAAGCTAGACTTAAGTGGCTATACAGCAATCATTCACTCTTTTTGAAGAGTCTTGTGTATGCAAACCAACTGCTTAATTTTTCATAATGCTCCATTTGTGCTTTTAATAAACAATGCTTCACAACGTGCAGTGCAATGACAGAAACTTACTAATGTTATAAATACTAGTATATGAACATTGCTTTGTATTAATTGTGAAAATGGCTGTTCATTATTCGAACACCATTCTAAAGGTATTTAATATTTGATTCGATTCACTTCACTTCTCCTATTCGATTCATGTAGGATTCAGTCTCAAAAATTACTATTCACACACCCCTATACATTTGTATAAAGAAACATTGAAATGTTATTTCTATACTTAATTAGTATAGTAAATAATTAACTGGTAATTGGTTTCTCAAGCTACCCACAGTTGAAACATCACTCTAGCTTAGCAAAAATGCAACTATGGACTTTGCATTAAGTTTTATACTTAAACCAGCATTTCAAGGCATCAGAGTGCAGTATAGTATATTTTATGTTGCGCATTACAGGACTGGAGGAGTGCTAAGAAACTTCAGACTTTTGTAGCTTTCATGCAGAGAAAGGACCCAAGCAAGCAAAAGTGCCATAAAATCTATTACATCACATAGTAATGTTACACATCAGTTGGGCTCAAGAACCAAAAGGGCAAGTTTGGCTTTTGTATTTTATGCTAATAAGCCACCTTTTTCTTTGACAAACAAATGCAAAGAATGGTTCCAATGCAATTCACTGTTTCCCCTCAAAGGACCCTGTGGCATTATGAAAGGTGTGGATTGAGTGTCTGATGTTAAATGGAATCTTCACACATGGTGCCAACATTTTTGAGTAAGCCTTGTATGAATGGGGTTGTTGGAAATCAAAGGTAGCCATTGCCACACCCTTGCAACCTTTCCCTCCTTTTGTTCCAACTGGGTTTGAAAATGCGCTTTCGTGTCCATCCAAAATGATGGTGCTATTGGCTCATCATCTACCTCAGAGTCACATGGAACTCCTATCAGTTATGCCAGCCTATCTCAGAGATTAGTTTTATCTGTGTAGTGGGATGATTCTCTATCGCTAAAAGGTGCCACTGCCTGAACGTTCAAAAGCAAAAGTTACGGTAGAGGCTATATCTTGTAACAGTCTGTTTAAACCTCTAAGTGCCGTGGACGAGTCTTACTTGGTCACAACTTTTTTCGCAAAAAGTGTGCCAAGGATGAATCAGTCTCGTCAAAGTGTTTGGGTGCTTTTTCTATGTATATGTAACAGGCCGGGCTCATCCAGTCTATTTTGACGTTTTGGCGAGTTCCCTCTTTGGCTGCTAGGGGGCCTGCAGACTCCGTCCGGCAGAGATATTAAAAATAGCTGCTGCCAGTTACATGTAGCCGCACCCATCACGAAAGCACAGTTTTTGTTTCAGTCTTGAAGCCCCGAAGATGATTTGCTTGTTCATGAAAGCAACACTGCCACCACTGGTGGCAGTGGTGGCAGTGTTTTCAGTGCCATAGACATATCCAGTGACTCTGATGTCTCTATGACAATGGCTTTGATAGGGCGTAGCTGTGGACGAAGTTAGATAGATGGAGCCTGATTTTTGTTATTTCATATATTTAGACAAGTTGTGAATGTTGTCACGTGGCAGTGACGGTGAAGAAAGCAAAACGGTGAATGGCGAAAGTAGCGTTTTATTGGGCGAACTTGTGCCCACAAAAGCAAGTTACACTCAAAGGACAGCAATAGCGGCGAACACGATCGGCGGTCGTCGAAATCTGATCAGCGGGTCAAGCAGGTCAGCTTTTATAGATCAGTTGTCAAAAGTTCCAGAGTAATCGCTGTTGCCCGAGTGTCTTCCAGAATGTTCTACACCATTCGCGTCACGCATACATGAAATCAAGTTACACAAGGTTCGGTGACAACTGACAGCGGGTGGAACCATCGATAACATTCGAGAAACTTCCTATACATGCAGGCACATCCTGCGCTGTGCGATAACATTTGTTAGGCGGTGAAACGTAGTCACTCGATAAAGATAAACACGTGTCAATAAGCTCCTTTTAAAAAGCATCGACCCGATGCTGCAAACAAAGAAAAGTAATGAACAAAAGCACCCGTAGCAAAGAAACAACAAAATGCAGAAGTTCATCAGCATTCGTAAAAGGGCTTAAGACAGACCACATGGACCACTTCAGATCATGTGCAACGCCGCTGTGAATGTGAAATGCCATCTGGCACGACCTCATAGTCCAGTGCACCAATACGTCGGATGATCTTGTAGGGTCCGAATTAGCATCACAATAGTTTCTCACCGAGTCCTCGTCGACATATCGAGGTCCAAACCCAAACACAGTCGCTGGGCTAATACTCGATGTAGCGTTGTCGAAGGTTGTAGTGTCGGCTGTCGGTCCTCTGCTGCTTCTTGATCCGCAGGCGGCGAGCTGTCGGGCTTCTTCGACGCGCTGGAGATAGGTGGCGACGTCAAGAGTCTCTTTGTCGCAGATGTGCTGTAGCATGGCATCGAGAGTAGTCGTAGGGTTCCTGCCGTAAACCAGCTTGAACGGTATGATCTGTGTTGTTTCTTGCACCGCCGTGCTGTAAGTGAACGTTATGTACGGGAGGACGGCATCCCAGGTATTTTGCTCGACGTCAACGTACATTGCTAGCATGTCGGCGAGGGTCTTGTTCAGGTGCTCCGTGAGACCATTCGTCTGCGGCTGGTAGGCAGTTGTCCTCCTGTGGCTTGTCTGGCTGTATTCCAGAATGGCTTGGTTAAGCTCTGCTGTAAAGGCTGTTCCTCTGTCGGTGATGAGGACTTCTGGGGCACTGTGTTGCAGCAGGATGTTCTCGACGAAAAATTTCGCCACTTCGGCTGCGCTACCTTTCGGCAGAGCTTCAGTTTCAGCGAAGCAGGTGAGGTAATCTGTCGCCACAATGATCCACTTGTTTCTGGATGTTGACATCAGAAATGGTCTTAATAAATGCATCCTGATCTGCTGAAAAGGTCGGCAAAGAGGCTTGACCAGCTGTAGTAATCCCGCTGGCTTTGTCGGCGGTGTCTTGCGTCACTGACAGTCTCGGCATGTCTTGACGTAAAGGGTGACGTCAGCAGTCAGGCGCGGCCAGTAATACCTTTCCTGTATCCTCGATAGCGTCCGGGAGAATCCGAGGTGCCCAGCGGTCAGATCGTCATGTAGGGCGTGCACTACTTCTGGACGCAGCGCTGACTGAATAAAAAGGAGGTAGTTGGTGCGGACTGGGAAGAAGTTTTTCATGAGTACGTTGTTTTAAATCATGAACGAAGGCAATCCACGCTTAAATGACCTAGAGACAACGTCGGTATTCCTTTCTAAATGCTTGATGAGGCCTTTTAGCTCCAGGTCTGCTCGTTGCTGTTCAATGAAGTCTTCGCGCTTATTATTCCAAGGAAGGCGTCATAATCCTCCTCGTCTTGTAGTGGCGGATCAATGGGGGCGCATGATAGGCAATCGGCATCAGAGTGTTTTCGTCCGGACTTGTAGATTACATTGATGTCATATTCTTGCAGTCTGAGGCTCCACAGTGCTAGCCGTCCTGATGGGTCCTTTAAACTAGCTAGCCAACACAATGCGTGATGGTCGCTGATGACTTTGAATGGCCTGCCATATAAGGGCAGAATTTTGCTGTAGCCCAAATGATGGTAAGGCATTCCTTTTCAGTCGTAGAATAATTTCCTTCTGCTTTTGACAGCGACCGGCTAGTGTAAACTATCACCCGTTCAAGTCCGTCTTTCCTCTAGACTGGGACGATGCCGAGGCCTAGGCTACTGGTGTCAGTGTGGATTTTGGTATTGGCATCCTTGTTGAAGTGCGCAAGTACCGGCGGCGACTGCATGTGTTTTTTGAGATCTTCAAATGCTCAGGCATGTGGTGTTTTCCACTTGGAACTCGACATCACATTTGGTAAGATGTGTCAGCGGCTCAGTGACGCGTGGAAAGTCCTTGACAAAGCACCTGTAGTAGGCACACATGCCAAGGAGTCTATGCACTGCCTTCTTGTCGATGGGCTGCGGGAACCTTGCGATTGCAGCTGTCTTCTGTGGGTCAGGGTGGACTCCAGATTTGCTGATGATGTGGCCTAGGAACAGAAGCTCATCGTAAGCGAAGCACCACTTTTTCGGCTTCAGAGTGGGCTCCGATGACTTGATGGCCTCTAGTACTGTCGCAAGCCGCCTAAGGTGATTGTCGAAATTTCTGGTGAAGACGACGACATCATCCAAGCAAACTAGACAGGTCTGCCACTTCAATCCTGCTAAAACCGTGGCCATAACCCGCTGGAACGTTGCAGGCGCCGAGCACAGACCGAGCGGCATGACCTTGAATTCGTAGAGGCTGTCTGGCGTGATGAAAGCGGTCTTTTCGCGATCTCTCTTGTCAACTTCTATTTGCCAGTAGCCAGACTTGAAGTCCATCGACAAGAAGTATTTAGCATTGCAGAGCCGATCCAATGCATTGTCTATCCGTGGGAGGGGGTATACGTCCTTCTTCGTGATCTTGTTCAGTCGACGATAATCGTCACAGAAATGTAGGGTTCTGTCCTTTTTCATCACCAAGACAACAGGAGATGTCCACGGGCTTTTCAACAGCTGGATGATGTCGTCGCGCAGCATTTCGTCGACTTGTTGCTAATAGCTTCACATTCTCACCTCGAAACTCGGTAAGGGATCTGGCGAAGTGGTCAAGCGCACTCTTCAGTTATTATGCAATGCCCTGAGACTGGTATTTGTCAAATATTTGATGACGTTGAAAAGCAATCTTTGTATCGTCGGAGAAGAGTTCTGAGCTGTTGCTGCTTACTCATGGGGAGACTTGGATTTATGTCGAAGTCTGATTCGGGAATTATGGTCGTTGAGGTAGATGCGGCAGAATCCGAGAGGACAAACGCATTGCTAGTTTCCACAATTTCCTCTATGTGCGCGATTGTTGTGCCCTTGTTGATGTGCTTGAACTCCTGGCTGAAGTTGGTTAGCATCACTTCTGCTTTCCCTCCGTGGAGTCAAGCAGTCCCTCTTGCAACGCAAATTTCACGGTCGAGCAGTAGATGTTGTTCGCTCTCGATGACGCCTTCTATGTCAGTGGGTGCTTCGGTGCTGACAGAAATAACAATGCTGGAGCGCGCCGGGATGCTCACTTGACCTTCAAGCACACTCAAGGTGTGGTGACTATGAGAGCTCCCCAGCGGTATCGCTTGACCTTCTGACAGCGTTATCGACTTCGACTTCAGGTCAATGATTGTGCCGTGTTGGTTCAGGAAGTCCATGCCGAGAATAACATCTCGTGAACACTGTTAGAGGATAACGAAGGTGGCAGGGTAAATCCGGTCATGAACGGTAATTCTTGCAGTGCATATTTCAGTCGGCGTTATGAGGTGTCCTCCAGTGATCCGAATTTGAGGGCCTTCCCATGCAGTCTTAACTTTCTTCAACTGGACGGCGATGGGTTGGCTCCTGTGTCCACTAAGGCGGTAACTGCGTATCCGTTGAGAAGCACATCAAAATTGGTGGGTCTTTGTCTTGCGTTGCAGTTAAGTCTTGGCGTCGGTTTACGGCTACGTTGTGTTGAACTTAAGCTGGAACGGTGCGTCATCAGGTCGTCTTTCGCCGGCGTGTTCTTGACTTTCAGGCTTCATCGGGATGGCATCGTCTCGTTGATATGTCGTCGAAAAAGTATCTTCGGCGGCGGCGGCGGAGGATCTTCGTCAGTTCGACGAACAGCAACCGCACCTCCATCGGTTGCTGCCTTAGTTTTCCGGATATGGATATGGGCCAGTGTATGGACGGCGCTGCAGGTAGTGGCCTGGTGACAGCGAACGGGGCGGTCGTCGAGTGCTCCACTGTGTGGCAGCGAGATAGTTGGCGATGTCATGTGGGCGTTCACCTTGCTGTGGGCAGCGGTGCGTTGATGGTGAACCCTCGCAGTTCCATCTCGCAATAAGGGCATCGGTTGCAGATGTGCCTGGCATCTCCGCAGAGATAGCAAAGCAGACGGTGGTCGGGGCCGCGCCAAACGTCAGTCTTCCTTGGAATGCTGCGTGCAGCGATGGGTTGGCATGCTGGCGGCGGCGGCGGTTGACAACAGAACTGTGGCGTCACTGGGCCCTGCCGTGGGCGCGGAGGGGTAACGTGATGGCGGGCTACAGTGGCGTACGTCATCACTTACTGCTGAGGCTGTGGTGGTTCAGGGGCCACTCCGAGTTCTTGTTGGAGCTCCTCACGTACGACGTCGGCAATCGAAGACACTTGAGGTTGTGATGGAGGGAATAGCTTCTGAAGCTCCTCCCACACAACTGCTCTGATAGTCTTACGCAGGTCGTCAGTGACCAGTGATTGCACTCCAGTGTAGTTGGTCGAGTTCGTGCAGCGGTTAAATTGTCTGTTCCGCATTTAGTTTCTCGATGTTGGTTGCCTCACGTAGAAACTCTTTGATGGTCTTTGGTGGGCTTCGTATCATTCCGCTGAAAAGTTCTTCCTTCACACCACACATGAGCAGGTGGACTTTCTTCTCCTCGGACATTTCTGGGTCGGTGTGGTGGAATAGACGACTCATTTCTTTCGTAAATGTGGCAACATTCTCGTTCGGTGACAGCGGATGGAACCATCTATAACATTCGAGAAACTTCCGATACATGCAGGCACGTCCTGCACTGTGCAATAACATTTGCTAGGCGCTGAAGCGTAGTCACTCGATAAAGATAAACACTGTCAATATACTATCCCCATGTTGTGTGTATTTTGAATCTGCAGGGAATTTTTTATCCAGATTGGCAAGTAACAAAAAAAATGATTTTCTGAACGCCTTTTGGACGTTTAGCCGGCACATATAAAGGGTTACTTATCCATTATTTCTGTGGCCTGTTCACTGAAGGGTCTTTCCTGCCAATACAGTGATGCAATGGTTTTGAGCCAATGACAAATAGTACAGTAGGCTTCCATTAATTCAACTCTGGTTAATTTGATTCCAACCGAAGGTCACGGCCAGCGTCTATGCATTTTTATGGGCCCGAACTTTCATTATTTCTATCCTAAAATTGTCTTTCACATGATAAATCAAACTTGACCTGTCCACACCCGCACGCTTGACCCCTGTGGTGATGCCAATAGTAATCCCTTTAGTGGCAGTGTCTGCCTCAGCTTGGTTTTAGCTTAGGAGACAGTGAATGCGTTGAACACACATTATCTCCCTTTGAAAACTCCTATTTTCAGCATGCCCTAGGAAAATTTCAAACAATAATCGTAGCTCACCAATGTCTGATTACGATATTTGCCCAATTCTGAAACGGGCTTATGTTTAATTTTTTTTTTCCGCAGGGAAATTCGGCCGAAAATTGCCTGTGCATTGCAGTCGAATGCTAAAGCAAACTGCCATTGCGGTGTTTGTATGCTTTGCCGCATAACACGAGTGTATTGCAGAAAAACTGACTTTACTAAACTGTGCGTGAAACTGACTTTACAAAACCAGCCACCATTGTGCAACATAAGACCCTAGCCCATTTTTCTTGCTAAAAAATCAAGCATGCATTACATTTCTGCTTTGTTTAGGAGCTTTCACATTAGTTAGATGTTAGTTTTCTACTTTGATCACAGAAAATACGCACACGTTTGATTCATGGCCATGTTGGCAACATGTGAAAACACCCATGTACTTAGATTTAGGTGCACATTAAAGAACCCCAGGTGGTTCAAGTCCCCCACTACAGGGTGCCTTATAATCAGATTGTGGTTTTGGCACATAAAACCCCACAATTGAATTTATGTTAGATTCAGAGAACATTCGTCTTAGATTCAGGCAAATACTGTCAAATAAATCATCAACATGTTTTGACATTTTTTCTGCATCTTGTTTAATTCAAGCTGCCTGGTAACTAGATCAATTTCGTCGGATTTGTCAAGGTCAAATTAACACGAGTCGACTTTAGAGAAAATTAAATTAATAAATTCAAAATCTGGCCCCAAAGCCCCTTTAAGTGGTCCTTGAGTAAAAGCACCTTAGTGACCTGTCTGCCTCTATATTTTGCTTTCTTTGTTTGCCCGTTGCATACACTGTTCTGCTGTAGCACTTTCTCTATGAAATTTTTTCATTGGGGAAAATGAAAGGTCTCCTCTTTTCTTTCTTTTGTAGTTGTGGTTGTATATTTACCATTTTCTAATGAGTTTTATGGCACTCCTTATCTGCAGGAGCATTGAAAAAGGTGATGATGTCAGTTTGGACCTCTATGCACCTTGGAGTGACACACCTCGCTACCGCCTCTTTGTCTGCGATCGGCAGGCAAGAAGTGGAACACATCTAAAGTTTGCTATCTTCATTGTACCCCAGGGCAGGTGATTACTTTTGTGCATGACAAGCAGAAATGATCACAAGTGCTGGCAATGATGACTAAAAAAAAAAACTATTGCTACTTAAAATGCTTTGCACGTAGCAAAAGCTGTACTGCAGGTGAATACTGTTGTAGAATACCCTAGAACCTTTATATGGTTACATTTTTCGTGTTCTTTGGTTTCTCTGTTTGGAGGATTTGTTTGATGAACCAGGCATAGTGTTTTCATATGCAGAATAATTGTTTTATTAGCTTTTGTTAGCCTGCGGAAAAATGCAGGAAAGAAAAGAGAAGGACGAAAGACGTATTAGATGGTTGAAACAGCATATTGATCGATTAGAAGATAAAATGCATTGTGTTTCAATTGGTAAGCAATGTTGTCTGGGAGAGTGTTCCATAAGTGAACCACATGGGGCAAAGCTGAAAAATTAAAAGCGTGTGTATTGCGATAAATTTGGGTGTAGCTGAATTGATTGTGCAGTCTTTGGGATGTCAAGGATGGTTGAAACCGCATGAAGCTCGTCCTGGTTGGCAAATGGCTGATCATCCACCCTTGGATCACTGACATCCTGATGAAGCTTGTGGCAATGCCCCTGCATGCACCCCAGTGCTTTAATCCCTGTATTCAGAAATGTGCCTTACCTTGAAGCCGCTGGTCGACTTGGTCAAGTCCAGGTAGAAATAATGCCTGATCTGAATGTGCCCAAGAAGCTTATTGTGTTTCTTTGGGCGTGTTCTCGTCAGCGTTATTTGGAGCCAGACTTGACTAAGTCAAGCAGTGGCTTCAAGTTAAGTTGCATTTCTGAATATAGGGGTAAGTGTTACTGTCACGAACAAGTGAAGCTTGAACACAACAACTCAAAGAAAGTACAAAGGTTTTGTTAAAGGATTTCATGTGAAGGTACAATTCATTTACCTATAAAAGGATCTGAGTATGTTGAAGTTCTAGTCAAGCGCAAATTTCCTGTTTGACTTTTATTTGTCCAATTAAAAAAATGCTTTGGTGCAGAAGCAGCTTCTAAGCGGTACTGTCTAGAGCTGTGGTGCTTCTGACTGGTACGCAGGGAGTCAGAGTGGCTGTTTAGCACTGTGGAGGGTCGTCAGCAGCTGACTGAGACCTGCCGGGCCGATCGTGTGATTGTGGTCCACCTATGTCGTGAACAAAACTACCTGGGCCTGGATCAAGTCAAGCAGGAGTTGTCCTCTAAGGTCATGGAGTTGGCACCTGCCTCATATGTGCCAGGGAAGCAGGTTCGCACCGCTTGCCATGTTTTTTCCTTTGAGTAAGGGAGCTGGTTCAGCCACTTTGTACATGTTGCTTCAAGAATGAATCACTGACCCAGCAGGCACAGCAAGACACCTCCCAATTTGTTGTTATGAGTGTGGGTGCTATTCACACTCTAAAGGGACACAAAAGGCAAATACTAAGTCAACGTGGACTGTTTAAATACCATTCCAGAAACCTTGCAGCACTTGTTTTGTGCCAAGAAAAGACTTAGTTTACAAGAAAATTGCATCTGAAGGAACCAAGTACCTTTATCACAATTCAAATCTCTCGCCACCTAACCAGGGAGTGGTGATGTTGCATACGCCATCACCACCGCTTGCTACTGTCGGTGAGTATAACGGTGCCCAACAGATTGTGGTACAGTTTTTTGTACAAAATGCAAATGCACAGCCATGGAGAAATCGAGCCTAGACAGAGCAGTGGATTCACCACTGCAGCTGCTTTTGGTCACATAGACATGGAATTCTCCGCTATTTACAGTTTGTGTGAGTTTCGCAAGCCAGGGGAACCTGTGCCGCACTACGCAATAACGAAACTGCTGAAACTCGAAGGTGCAAGCAATGCCGAGTCGAGGGAAACCGAAACCTTTTGACCGCCTGTGCCATTGCCAAGGGTAATGTCAATGAGTTATTTTTCTAAAAATGAAATAGAACTGGACAAGTAGTATTTTCTTTCATCTTACAATGCAATACAATAATGTTTTTATAATGAGTGGTTGAGTACTGGTGACAGAATTTAAATGAGGGGTGCCTTTGTCATCTGGCAAGTACTTGATTTTCCCAAGGGAGTCTCCAATCGTGCCCTGCATTTACCTCAATTTATCCAATTAATAACGCTCTGTTCACAATAATATTGATGGCTTAGAGATTCTCGAGGACTAGTCTATCAGTTTAGCTTGGCTTAATATTTGCTTTTGGTGCCCCTTTAATGGTGCTGTAGTATTGCAAAGAAAAGGTTGAACTTTACAGGGAGACGTTTTTTAGGAGCATAGCAGGTCAAAAAGTGCAGGTACTGTTATAAGTGTATGAGTGAACCATCTGCTTTTCCTACTTGCGATGAATGGATACGTTCACATGCAAGAAGCTTGGTGTGTAGTGCAGATTAGTGTAGCCACATCTGTTACCTACAAAACGTTGACAGCACACATGCACTACTTGCTCCTTCTAGAGACTGCTTCACTGATTTTGTTCCCCGTTTATTTTTCCCTTTCAAGTCTTGTTTCATGTTATAACTTATCTAAAGCCTTTGTTGTAGCTGTCATTGAGGTAGCTGCTTCTGTTTCATTGTTATGACTCTTGTGATGGTCATTGTCACTAGACATGAATGATCACAAAAAGCGGCCTATACGTGCTTAATCTTTTGCATGCTCTTCAGAAGTGCAGAAATCTGCACATGTTCTTAGTCTGATCAATTGAATTAACATGCTGCACTTGATGGAGCCATGGAGCAGTGGAGTTACTGCATCCATTCCCAGCACATACAATCTAAGGTTGTATCTCCTCTTCCTCCTATCTCTAGCACATCTCATGCTTCAGTAAAACACACAAGAGCATTTAGAGCCGTGACCTTTCCTTGGAATTTACTTCATTATGTTTTTCACGTGAGATTCCAGCACAGTGCAGACAATGTTGTATGTACGAGTCCCTTCACTATCTGTGTCCTGGTTTTGTATGCCACCTGTTTCCATTATTTGTAAACCTAATATAATATCCTAGTTGGATAATGAAAATTAAAGTGATCCTGTTTATGCATGATGATCATTAACACCATTTAATGCCATATTTTCACATTGCATCAGTTTTTTTTTTCTTTATTCTCTCTCTCTAGTTTACTGCTACTCAGGTGGGACACCTTGCTTGTTGGTTACCAGGCCTGGAATTGGAATGTTTTATTTTTTGTGTTTGTTATTGAAGGTCCCATATTTGACGGCAGGGGAGGATGTGGGCCATCGTCAGATTAGGCACCAAGGCAGCAGTCCATTGAGTGGTCAATATGTCATTGAAGATGTCAGTATGCCAAAAGGCATAGTCGTGAGACGCTTAATATTTCTTGACAAGCCGCATGTCATACAGACAGAAGCTAGGCTTAAATCAGGTAAGTGTGCACTCCTCAGTACTACCATATTCTCAAGCATTTGCATAAAACAGACAAAAAAATAAATGAACTTTGATGGCTGAAAATCTTCAAAATGTACAGAATTACATTCTACAAAGCAGGTGTGAGAAATCTGCCAATAATGTCCAAGGCACTGTCATTATATCACATAGAGGTCTTTCTAGAAACAGCTCTCTGCAGTTTCAGAATTATTTTACTCATAATTTCTTTTGTGTGTCTTGGCATACTGAAAAAAGGGAACTGCAGGAGTGCAATACTAAAAATGTTTCCTCTGAGTGTTTAAAACATAGCCCTTTAAGGCTGGCCACAGCTGGTTACACTCTCGTAAGATGCCTGCTACAATATACAGTGGACTTCCATTAATTCAACTCCGGCTAGTTCGGTTTTTCAGTTCATTTGATCCCGGCCGGCCCTCATGGACCAAATATTCATTATTTCGATCTTGAAATTGGCCTTCTCCAGATAATTAGAACTTGACCAATCAGCACACATATGGTTGCCCCCTATGTGACCCCAATAACAACCCCTTTAGCGGCAGCATAGTAGCATCTGTCTCGGCCCTGAGGGGACAGTGAATGCGTTGAATACACATCTTAACCCATCGAAAACACTTATTCTCGCCCTGCTTGAGGCAGATTTTCAAGCAGTAACCATAGCTCACAATATCTGATAACGCTATTTACCCAATTCTAACACGCACCTTTTTTTTTTTTTTTCTTTGAAGCAAATTTGCCTGAAAATTGCTGCGCAGTGCAATCAGACATGAACCAAAACCACCTTTGCAGCATTTGTATACTTAGCACATAACAGCAATGTATTGTGGCGAAACTGACATAATAAAACCGTGCGGTAAGCCGGCTTTAGAAAATCGGCCACCATTTGCAACGCTTATTAGGCTCTTGCCCATTTCTTTTGTTGAAAAATTGGGTGCGCGTTAGATTTCTACTTTGTACACATAGGAAATGGGCGCACATTTGATTTTGGGGCATGTTAGAATTGGGGAAGTACTACCCGATAAATCTGTAGTGTATTTTGACATTTTTTCTGCATCTTGTTTAATTTGACCTGCTGTATCCTTAGATCAGTTTTGTCGATCCTGTCAAGGTCAAAGTAAAGGAAGTAGACTATACATGCATTACATAGACTAGTACCACTGGAATCTTGTCACTAGTGCTTGAATTACACTAGCTCTATGTATAAGGTTTCATTCATTTCTGTGTTAGTCTAAGACAAGCAAATTGTGACCACAAATTACAACCACAAAAATTGTCTGCAGTCTTGATCCTTACTGCTATTAGCACCAAGCTATTTCATACTTATCTTGTCATACTGATGCAGCGTACAGTTTTTATTGCCTTGCTTGCTGGTTGTCAGCCATAACAAGCTTGTGTAGTCAGCCATAGCAAGCTTGTGTTATTTAAAAGAAAAATAGTAATGGCCCGTTCTGTTTCTGGAGAGAAATTGTAGCGTGACTTTCAGAAAGTGTCATACAGCCCTTGCTAATAAATCTAACTTTATTGGTGTGATGCTAGACGAAAAAAAAACATGCTGTTTGTTCAGTTTGATACTGGCAAATATAAAGGTGATGAATGCTCAGAATTTTGAATACTACAGTTGATAATAATTCACAGTTGGATATTTCAAGATAATATCACTTAATTAAAATGTGTAAGGTCCATGCATTTTAAAGCCCCTTTAATGCAAGCAAGACTTCTAAATTAATTCAAACTTCTTGGTTTCTCAGGGAAAAACAATATAGCCGTACACATCACCTATATTTTGTATTCATGGTGCTGTGTATGTTGACAGGTGTTTCAATAATGTGCCACTACCAGCCTGGCTGCATGTTTTCGGGAGGCAGGGCACACAGCTGTTCTAGACCAACCTATTAAATGCAACCATGTGTGTATATTAGTGTATAAAACTAATACTTCTTTTTTTGAACCATGCTTTTTCTTGAACAAAATGAAAATCTCCCATCTGTTTTTACGCTACCATGAAGAAAACCCTTGCTCTCTCTCTCTCTCTCTCTCTCTCTCTCTCTCTATATATATATATATATATATATATATATATATATATATATATATTAGTCATATCATAATATCATAAGAAGCCAACAAACACTGACACCAAGGTTTGTTGGCTTCTTATGATATGACTAAAAAAATCGTGCCCCTCGGTTAACCCCCTTTTTTCTCGTTTATATATATATATAAAGACACAGAGCCAATATGCCCTGATAAAGGAAGTTCTACTTACGAAATTGTTGGGGAATTCAACAGTAACATTTTGGCAACACTTCATCTTGCCTTTGTTTTGATGAAAACACACCGCTGATTCATTTGGCAGTATTTTCCAGAGTCTAACAGGCCCGCGAATAATATGCGCTCCCACTTGTTATTTGTCCATAGTAGAAAATAAATGTAGAAATGACATTAAAGCTCGCAAACAAAATAGAAATATAATGCGCCCCCGTTTTTTTACCTATGAATATAGGCAACAGCCTAATACGTGTTGCTCAATGGCAGCCGGTTTCCTGAAGTCAGCTTCGCTGCGACAGATTTATGTTATGGGGTAAAGCATATAAACGCCGCGAAGGCCGTTTTGGTTGTGTGTTCGATTGCACTGCACAGGCAATTTTGGCTCCTCGGCAAGCATTCTTGGCTCCTCGAATTCGAGGAGTGCAAACGTAAGCTTGCCGAAGCTGCAAGAACAACGCCCGCCTTGGGCTGTTCGAGTCCCGCCAGCTCGGCGAATGTCGATGTGCTGCAAGGATTCACGCAATGATTCTTATTATGTAGGTGTCAATGATAGTTGAGTGTGCCAAATTTTTTAGTGGCTTCAGATCGTACATCTTTTCCTTGCTTTTTTTCGTGCAATGTACAATAGAGGTTCTACTTTATAAACACAGTCACTGACCAATAATTCGGACATGCTCAATTATTCACAATGTTTCATGACACCACCCATAAACTTGATGCATAAGGACGACTGAAATTTCTGACACCTTCGAGCTTACCATTTGACAATTCGGACTCCACCTGCATAGCTGCATGCTAATTTTACCACCGAGTAGAAATAGTGTTAGTTTAGCTTTGATACATCGCCGGCATTACTTCAGCATGGTCATCAGCCATGTTGCCAGTGCCTCCTCAAAACCAAAACTTGCGAAGCCTACTTTATCCAGCACCGTTTGCGCCCAACTGCAGTACAAGCCAAGCCAAGACTGGCAAGCCATTGTGAAGCTGCATTGTGCATTGTCATGCAAGTTCAACCGTTGTTGGTTCAGTCACATGCTAAATAGCGACGCGGTCCCAGCAACTTCGTTAAGCTGCTTCAAGCAGTGCCAACTCCTCTCGATGTATGCGCTAATGAGGGTGGCGATTTATGTGCTGGACAATTATTGTTGCAAGAAACCTGCGGTCATTCGGCTATTGCAGCATGGTTGACTTATGTTTCCAGAGGTTGAAAAATAGGTCCGAGCATTGACTATATTTGTATATCTGTAACAAAAGGGTGAGATGTACTCATCAGATGGGAGGCAAGCATATGTGTTTGCAGCAGTGCTTTGACAAACTCTGGCAGTATGATTGAATGATCACTTTCGAACATACTTTCACTTTTGCTACGTTTCGGAAGACTGGCACCAGACGATGGCGTTCCTGGCACTGGGATCCAACGGCATACTTGGCTCTGTGCCAAGAATGCCGTTGCTCATAGAGGTCGATGCGACTGACAGTAGTCATCTGAAAGTGAAAATATCCCCAAAAAGTGATTATCTGAAACTACAGCACACTTCTTTTGGTCACCTGTGGAATAAAGCCACTCATTTTCTGGCTAATCCAGTGTTTCGGTCTCCTGATTATCCAAATATTTAGGCACTCCCATCAAGTCAGAATTGTCGGTTGGCCACTGTATGTACACCGTAATATCCCAGGAGATAGCTCCCCTAAAATCTAAAGCAAATCGGGTTAGAAGGAGTGGGCCAGCTTTCTGTGTATAATCAAAAAATGTTTAAAAAAAAACATTGTAGCCATAGGTTGTGAAGGTGTGTTTATATGCACTTGTTCAGGCTTCTTCAAAACCTTTAAAGACCCCCTCACCAGGTCTGGCCATTTTGAGCTGACAAGCGCAGAGCATACAATGCACGCTAATGATCGTGTTTGCGAAGAATTGCATCGCTATGCGCCGCGGAAAGGTCTGAAATTTCAATCCGAATGCCTTTTTCCCTTTCCCTCATGGCGACCGCACTCCAAGCTGGAAGATGACATGCTCGTGTCCCTGCGCCTACATACTCTTGTCCACAGTGTGACGTCGCTCATGGTGACACGCAACTTTGAGAATTATTCAAGGCAGCATCTGCTATTGCGTGATCTGTTGCTTGAATTGACGAATTGAAGTTTAAAGAAATAATAAAACACACAAACGGAATGTCAGCGTGTTTTTTGTTTGACTTCGCACTGAAGCAAGAGACATGTACTTAGTCATTGTCTGCTTGTTCCCACGGTCGTGCAGTCATTGCGCAGGTACCGAAACTATGCCATTATCTATCATGTTGCAGTGTGTGTGATCATGCTCTGCGATCCACTTGTGTCTGTCTCAGTATTTGTGTAGAATTTAATTATACCGCTTGTCAGGTATCCTCGTGCACAGCGTACAAAATCATGCACTGCGCGAAATGAGACAATCATTACAGCTTGCGTGCAATGCTGTCAGCGAAAATGAGCAGCGCCAAAAAAAAAAAGCGAGGAGAAAAAGAAATGAAGGCTGGACCCATGATGTATGCGTCATGTGATCCTCGAGGTCTGGTATGGGCGGACGCAGGAAAGGAATTTCGCTTGCAAAGGCTAGGGTGGGCAAGTGGAGAGAGTGTCTCGCTTGGCAGTGGAGCTCGCCTCGGGAAATCATGGGCTGGCAGCACTGAAATATTTCTATCTCAGCTATTAATGAGGCAATTTTAAAAATTTGTGCGGCAGAACGCTCCCTAGAGGACACATAACAACTTCCAGCGTGCTATAACCAAAATTTTCTATGGGGCCTGGTGAGGGGCCCTTTAAAAGGACAGTCACTATCACTGTCAAACAAAGTGCTGATGGCCTCTTCACGCACATGATCACATGTGGTTGGCAGGGAAGCGGAAAGGGGGTCCACCAATACCAGCTGCTCATGGAGTTCGCTGTCAAACCCATCAGAGGCGGTAGGTATTCCACGGAGCTTGAACGGTTGGGCCGCAGGTCCGCAACATTCGTGGACACTGCCCAAGGGCATGTCCTGCCCAGGGACACAGCCCTTGAGCTTTACTACCCCAGTGCAGATAAACATAGCCCATGTCTCACTGAGGCTGTGTTTAAACGGTTTCACCCAACTCGTGTCCGCAGGCTGGGGGATCTTGGCATGCAGCCACCTGGCACATACACAATGTCTGTGGCCTTCGACGTGAAGCCCTCCCCCCCCCCCCCCCCCTCAAGGCAGTGGGACTACAAGTGGGCAATCTTCGGTGTTACGAAAAAAATAAATCTCAACGAAAACAGGGATCTGGTTTCCTTCAGGAGTGATGCATCTCTTGGGATATTATGGTGTGTATATATATATATATATATATATATATAAAGTGATGCAGTGTTGCTTTATTGACACAATAGGCCGTACATTAACACAACCATAAGTTACACTCTGGCAAAAAAAAAGTAGACTGGCCTTGCTATCGTCAGTAATGGTATGCTGGACTTTTTTATTTTGCAATAGGCTGTACTTGTAATATCTAGAGGGAAAGAGTGCGTGTGGTGCCTAAAATGGGAGAAAGACTTTCAACATTTGTTAACTCAAGATTAGTGCATATCAAAGAATGAGAACAGCATTGTTTTCAATCCCCCCCCTCTTCTCTCGTGAAGCATTAGCCCCAAGGTTAAGCCCCTGTCACACAGGCAAACTAAAGTGCACTGAGTGTCATTTTGGCGGCGTGCTGCTACATGAGAAAAAAAAAGTGTTCTTTCAAATTTGTGCCAATGGCGATAGGGAGACGGAAGGCAAAGCATATATTTGTTAACCTAAAAATCCATGCACAATGACAGCTTATTATTGTTAGAAACAACATTTACAATCAACTTAAGTGCAAGTGAAGTAATTCATTGCAACCTCAATAACAATTAATCATCACGAGCCAAGACAAGACCAGTTCAAATGATGCATTCCGCCAAACAAATGCGCGGCCATAACCGGCATGGTCGTAAACAGCCGAAGAGCAAAAGTAGTTATTGCTGTTTTTTGTTTGTTTTTTTCAGTGTGGCACATTTTATTGCCCTGTAACATTAGCAATTAAAACAAAATTTCATTAGAAATTAATCCTGACTCTGCTTTCAATATTACTTATTTTTTACTCATTGCTAACGAGGCTACACACTTCGCTGCAAAGTGTGTTTGCCAAACACACTCCGACGAGTGCGCTCTGCAGTATACCCCGCATTCAGAAATTCATCTTAACTTGAAGGTCATGCTTGACTTGATGTAAATGCCGCTTGTTGTCAATGCTCCAAAGGAAAAGGCACTTAGCATTCTGGGCGCATTCACACCGTGCTTCAGTTAAATCAAGCCAGTCATGGGCTTCAAGTTAAGATGCAGTTCTGAATACTGCGGTAAGCGTCACTAAGCTTTACCGTGTGGCAGCCTGCGAATGACACTAGCGACAAAGTGCACTTAAGTTTGCCCGTGTAACAGAGGTATTAGACACTCTCTCCTTGAGACAACATATCAGCACATGGCAGTTGCAGGTGCATTTGGCAATAAGCATCGTGCAATGTTCTCCTGTGACTACAATCAGATTATACTGACGCTAAGTGATAGTCGCTTTATGTGTCCCTAAACCTTCCTGTCCAATAGAAGCATACACTCTACGAGAAGTTTACACTCTTTGAGCCGTATCTTGTCCCTAAGCAATAATCACCACCTGGCTTGCTTGCATTTTCTTTCTTGGAAACTCTGCTCGCAACTTTCCACTCAAGAATGCTATGTCACACTGTTAACACACATGCCATTTGTTACCTGAAAGTACTGGGCACGTAGCATTAAAGAAAGGAAAGGCACTCAAGACAGATGACTATTATTGTTTGGGGACAAGATAAACCCCAAAGGATGCGAACTTTTCTTAGAGTATTGAGATATATGGACAGAGTAAGAATGCACCACACTATGGAATCTCATTGCTCCTGATAGAGAGGAAAGGCGACAGCAATCTGAAGTTGCTGCCAAATTGGGTGATGTATTTGAAATCCGTCGATTGTGGCCATGAACATGTTTCTCTGTCTTATCCTTTTTTTCTTTTTTTTTTTGCATGAAAAGTAAGGCTGAGGGGACAGAAGTGTAAGAACTGGGAGGTTGTTTGGGATGACCTTCGTAGCGAGTACTACAAGTACATGGTTGCTGGGCTTGCCTTCATAATGCCAAAAGGAACAGGTGAGTCGCTAGCCTTACACAGTGAAAAGTTTTTCTTTCTAATATCTTCATCTTATTGAAGGCTGAGGTGCCTCTTTCTCTCTTTCTTTAATACAGAGGAACCAGCCACTGCATTAATGGTTGGACTTGGGGGTGGCACACTACCACTTTTTCTAGCAACCAAGTTCTCAAAGGTGGGAATTGGCTTCTTGTTGACATTCTTGTTCGTGTAAACTGGCTTACAGTTGCTGTGATTTGCCAATATTGATATCACTGAAACAAGTGCTGCCAGTAGGGCAAGCTAACAAACCTTGTCAGCAGAAATGCTGATAAATGTGCTCCTTATTTAAGTGTGCTGATTTCAATATGTTGAACCAAAAAAAATACTGGTTCGGGTCTGAGTCCGTTGAGCTCTGACTAAGTTCCAGTTTGGCGAAATAAAAATTTGACCAGTCCGCAAACTGTTTCGCAACACTGAACTAATCTACGAACAAGTTTGACACTTTATCCTCCCCCATGGAAACATGCTACTAAGTGCTATCGACTTGTCTGCATGGTGCATGCACAAGTTTGGTTAGGTGGAGGCAGAAATGGACTCCCTGGCTAATGGAAAATAGTAATTGATGTTTTTACATGATTATACATTAAAGCATTAACCACACACATTAAGGCAACCATCTTATGCAGTGGCATCGCTGGAGCATACAGCGTGCGATGTGGCACTTCGATGCATCCTCCCTGCCCTCCCTCTTTTTCACATTTGCTTTTATCATCATCCATTTTAAGTATGTGCAAACCAGTAGAAAATAGTCCTCTGAGATGTATAAGCACATTGAATTTGGCATTGGTAAATGTTAAATCTCATGGTCACAACTGAATGATCATAGGGTTGTTTTCTTAGTAAATTGCACATTGCAATTTAGTGATATAACATTGCAGACATTTAAAAAGATTTGGCGTGAATATATCAAAAAAATTAAAAGACATTTATTAAGTCTGGTAGACAGCACAAGCACAGGGATGACAATCGACAAATATTGAAGAAGATTGATAGAAACTAGTTTCGTCTTTTTATTATTTCTATGCATTTTCCACCAAACAACTATAAAAATGTGTACTTATGTTGACCATGCAGCTATCTAGTGCGTAGCTGAAAACACCTTGCAGGAAAATAAAATTTATCTGAAGGGTCCAAAAAAGTAAAGAAGCATCATGCTAGAAATAGTTGCTGTTCACTCGATGATATAAATTTTGTGCTGAAGTTATGCAGCATGCAGCAGAAATCCGCAGAGTACAATAAGCCTCTCTATATGGCTTTCATAGATTACGAAAAAGCATTTGATTCAGTAGATATACCAGCAGTCATAGAGGCATTGCATAATCAAGGACTACAGACCACTTACGTAAATACCCTGGAAAATATCTACAGAGATTCCACAGCCACCTTAATTCTACACAAGAAAAGTAGGAAGATGCCTATAAAGAAAGGGGTCAGACAAGGAGACACAATCTCTCCAATGCTATTCACTGCGTGCATAGAAGAAGTATTCAAGCTATTAAACTGGGAAGGTTTAGGAGTAAGGATCGATGGCAAATACCTTAGCAACCTTCGGTTTGCAGATGACATTGTTCTTTTCAGCAACACTGGAGACAAGTTACAACAAATGATTGAGAGCCTTAACAGGGAGAGTGTAAGGGTGGGGTTGAAGATCAATATGCAGAAGACAAAGGTAACGATAAACAACCGGGCAAGGGAACAAGAGTTCAGGATCGCAAGTCAACCTAGGTCAACTAATCGCAGGGAACCCTGACCATGAGAAGGAAATTGACAGAAGAATAAAAATGGGTTGGCTCGTATACGGCAGACATCGTGAGCTCCTGACTGGAAGCTTACTTTTATCATTGAAAAGGAAGGTATACAATCAATGCATTTTACCTGTGCTGACATAGGGGGCAAAGACTTGGAGACCAACAAAGAAGCTTGAGAACAAGTTAAAGACCGCGCAAAGAGCGATGGAACGAAGAATGCTAAGCGTAACTTTAAGAGACAGAAAGAGAGTGGTTTGGATCAGAGAGCTAATGGGTATAGACAATATTCTAATTGGCATTAAGAGAAAGAAATGGCGCTGGGCAGGTCATGTAATGCGCAGATTAGATAACCGTTGGACCATTAGGGTGACAGAATGGGTACCAAGAGAAGTGAAGCGCAGTAGAGGACGGCAGAAGACTAGGTGGTGCAACGAAATAAGGAAATTTGCGGGTGCTGGTTGGAATCGGTTGCTGCAGGACAGGGGTAATTGGAGATCGTAGGGAGAGGCCTTCGTCCTGCAGTGGACATAAAATAGGCTGATGATGATGATTATGCAGCATGCTCAACAAAGTTGCCTCGTAAGTGAATAGGATGCCACCTTAATTCTGAATAAAAACGTCTTAAGTAACATGTCTGACCTAAATAGAGCCATATGAAGTCAACAGATAATTAAGCCAAGCATAGGAAAAGTTATTTATAGTAGTTTTAATGGAAGTGTAGAAATGATAAATAAAGATAAATAAAAGTGGACTTGTTCCCGGTGGGAGCAGAAGCCACAACCTTCGCATTATGTGAAGAACCTTCGCGTAATGCTACTTTCGCGTAATGTGAAGGTTGTGGGTTCGGCTCTCACTGGCTGCAATTTGTTTTACAGCGAAGCTGTTACCCTTTCACTGGTACGCATTTTTCGTGTCCGTCCATGGGCAGAAATTATCATCATCAGCAATAGCTCATACCCCCTGAGCAAGCAAAAATACAATGGTTCATCTGTAATGCAGAGGCTACAAGCACTCAGCAAAGTGAAGCAAACAGTGCATACATTCATTGGAATCACGAATACAATGTACAGAACAGCATACATTTCGATAAACAAACTCAAAACAAGCATCTATTATCATGAGCAATGGCTCATACCCCCACAAGGCAAAGGCTACTAACGCTCAGCAAAATGAACAGTGCATATGTTCATTTAAATCACCGTTGCAATGCACAGAACAGCTTACGTTTCAATAAAGAACAGGCTCAAAACAAGCATCCGAACCATCAATAAAGCATTGCATAGCCCCCTCAGCAGTTGTGGTGGTTTTGCAACAGCTTCGCTGCACGTCCACTTTCACAGGGCTTGGATGACGTGTCAACTTTTTTTTTTGTCCACTTTCATTACCTCAGCACTAAATTTACATTCACTAAACTAACATGAGTTCTTTCCATAAAATGTTCATGGACGTAAACATCGCCATCCTCGAGACTGTGGCATGCAAAGTGCGTATGGATTTCTTCAAATGTGCTGCTAATAAATTTCTGACCTGGGACACAAGTGCAATTGTTGATAGTTGAAAAAGTTTTCAAAAGGTGCCGCAACAAACACAATTAAAGAAACCAGCATGCGTGTGTGTAGGGCCCTTCTCGACATCCGACTGCAACTGATATTTTCATATGTTGGGAGGGGCCCAACACATGACCGCAAAGGCTTAATGTGTTTTCATTGTAACTAATCCTTTTTGTGCTTTTGTTGTTTTTAATCCTTCTGCATTTCCGATGGCCAGCTGCAAATGACAGTTGTCGAGTTGGACCCTGAAGTGGTAGACCTTGCCAGGAAGTGGTTCCTTCCACAGGTCTGCCCCATGGAAATTTGTGTGGAAGATGGGCTTAAGGCCTTCGACAGACTCTCCAAGGAAGGCACGTGACTCTCACCTTTTTTACTTGGATAGAACTTTCAGCAAAATGTTCAGTGCAAGTTTGCAGCCAGTGATGTATTTCAGTGTGTGTCATTGATATTTCTTCATTGTAATTGAGCAGTTGATTTTCCAGGTTTATTTTTAGCAAAAAGGGGGTGGGAGGTTGTTTTTATTGTTCATGTATATCAGTTCTTAATATTTCAGTTTGCTGTTATTAGTAATGCCAAAAAGTTGTCATGATTGGTGAAGAAATAAACAAGCTTTGAAAGGTGTGATCAGGAGTGCTTTGGCTCTGCAACATTAATCCTAAACAAAATCTAAAAACTAGCCTGCATGTAGTAAACTTACTTTCATTCAGTCATCACATAATGCCAATTTCGCATGTCTTGTTTATTTTTTTGTTTTTATTTCCAAATACTGTTGGCCGTCTTGGCCGTAACAGGGTGGGTACAGCTGGTTTGCACATAGCGTAAAAAAAAAATGAAAACACTTTACAAACGTAAATTGGACATGAAGCAATGAATGTTGGAAATACAATGCGAAACAAATAATGAAATACAAAAACAATAGTTTGGCTAAGAAATACATGTTTCTAACATTGTGACAGTGATATTGGAAGCAGCATGAAAGAAAGACTATTGTATGTATTTCTAGAATAGTGTGACAATGTTTGCACGGCACCACTAAGATTAAAATTCATAAAAGGTTTTTAACGTGTTCCTCAAAGATTTCAATGCTACTCGACTGCAAAACAGACGCTGGCAAACTGTTCCATTCCTTAATCGTTCGCGGAAAAAATGAGTAAGCGTACATGTCCAGATATGCTTTTGGAATTGAGAACATGCAATGGTTGCTTGATCTGACGTTTCTAGCCTGCCTGGGAGCAAGATAGGACGTGGTTTCAATATTGAAGTGGCCTTTCGACAACAAAAAAAGAAATTTAAATCTGGCTAACTTCCGCCGTTGAGCCAGTGGAGGCAAATCAAACAACCGAAACATTTCGGAAACAGAGTCAGTACGATAATACCGGGAAAGAATGAACCTTGCAGATTTTCTCTGTATCTTCTCAATGCGGTTTATAATTCCGGATTGAAACGGATCCCAAATCAGTATAAGTATCAGTATCAGTATAACGAAAGCCATCATAGTGCTTGACGTGAGGACATACACAAGGCTGGCAAATTTCATCTGACATGCGACAGAAGTTTGTGCTGTGGAAGACTTAGAGAGCACAAAAAAATTACAATTTAAAAGTCCTTTTAATGTGAAATGGTGCTCACTGAATTACTGCTGGCACCAGATAAGGATATGGTTACTAAAATTAATGGTAACGAAGGTGAAAGCAGTGGTATTAGAGAGGTGATGAATGCATGGGATGACATACAAATATATGATGCTCAATAAAAAAAAAAAACGCATTCCATGCTTACATCTACTTAAGTAGTGTATTGGTATAAGGGTTCATAGTGTTTGAAATGTCCGAACTGTGGCCATACCAATGAAGTTTAAACATTGGCAGTGCTGGTGAAAAGTAAGCATCTGAACTTTAGCCAACTACAAATTTCCTGAACTGTCTTTTTGAATGTGCATGAAGTGAACATGATCTGTTCTCAATTTAGCGAGTCTTCATTGTGCTCAGTTATGCTGGGCTCGAGTTCTGCCCAAGCCGCTCCCACACATGTACATTTCCCTTTTGTGCAGCTTACATTCTGTAACATAAAATTTCATATGCAGATAGGTAGTTATAGATTCCGGAACCACGATGTTAGTGCCATTGAGAAATGACACTATATTGTGCTAGCTGTCATGATCAGCAAAACCCACCAATGGCAGATAAATCGAGGGATCTTTCAGACATGTAGGGCCCTCTGGGCTTGACTTCTCCGCAATAAGGTAGCCTCACCCCCTACAGCATTATCTGACTGAGCTATGTCAGTTGCTCGGTTGCCATAGTCAAAAGTTCGAATCCTTGTATAAAAAAAAAGGTTTTAATTTGAGGATGGTAAGCTCAAATTTCACCTCCTCCATTGCACTACATCTCCAGGCTTGGAGTGGCGCCTGACACCGGCAAAAGAATGCTGAGAGCGAGTGGGGCTATACTAATCCAGGTACAACCAAATTAGGAAGACCCACTAAGCTTCAATGAAAGATACTCCCTCACCAGAACAGGAATCGACCTCCCTGGTGCAGTATTCAGCCACTCCCTCCCAGATGACTCATTCGATCAACCAATGGCCCTCAGTCCCTAGCAGCTGCAGAGCACCTGACCAAGGCAGCGTACAGACCTGTAACGCAGCAGAGGATGCTAAGAATCTCTGGAACCGGACATGTTGCCAATGGAAACTGACCCTGGCAACCTTTAACATCCAAACTCTGTCGAGTGAGGCTAGCTTAGCAGGACTCTTTGAGGAACTATCAGGCATTGTTAGGGATATCATTGGCCTCAGTGAGATTAGAAGAACTGGTGAGGCTTATACAGTGCTCACTAATGGCCATGTCCTCTGCTATAGAGGTCTCCCAGATAAGAAGCAATATGGGGTAGGATTACTAATCCACAAGCACATAGTGGGCAACATTGACGAATTTTACAGCATTAACAAGAGGGTAGCAGTAGTCGTAATCAAACTTAATAAGAGATATAGATTAAAGGTAGTACAAGCCTACACTCCAACATCCAGTCATGATAATGATGAAGTAGATCAATTTTATGAAGATGTTGAATTAGCGATGAGAAAAGTGCAAAGTCAGTATACTGAAGTAATGGGCGACTTCAATGCAAAACTGCGGTAAAAGCAGGCTGGTGAACAAGCATTTGGCAACTACGGCGTCAATCCTAAGAACGCTACAGGAGAGATGCTGGAAGAATTCGCGGAAAGGAATAAGCTGCGAATTATGAACACCTTCTTCAGTAAGCGTAGCAACAGAAAGTGGACCTGGAAAAGCCCTAATGGTAAAATAAGAAATGGAATAGATTTCATACTTTCTGCCGATCCCAGCATAGCGAAGGATGTTGAAGTGTTAGGTAGAGTAAAGCACAATGATCATAAGTTGGTGAGGTCTAGGATTCACCTCAATTCGAAGAGAAAAAGAGTAAAATTGGTCAGGAAGAAACAGGCCAACCTAGATGCAGTAAGGGTAAAAGCAGACCGATTCAGGCTGTTACTTGCAAACAAATATGCAGCCTTAGAACAGAGTGATGAATATGACATAGAGGTAATGAATGAAGCCGTAACTAGGCTGGCTTCAGAGTCAGCAATTGAAGTGGGAGGTAAGGCACCAAGGCAACCAGTAGGCAAGCTCTCCCAAATAACAAAGGACCTAATAAAGAAACATCAAAGAATGAAAGTGTCCAGCTCAAGAGATAAGATAGAATTGGCGGAACTGTCAAAACTGATCAACAAAGCGAAAATAAGTGATATTTGAAACTATAATGTGAGAAAGGCAAGAAGCCGTAAAAGATGGACGCAGCTTGAAATCAGTGAGAAGGAAACTTGGCAATAGCAAACCAAGATGTATGCACTGAAAGATAAGCAGGGTAATATCAGCAATGTCGAAGATATAGTAAAAGCAGCAGCAGAATTCTATTACTGGGGGGGACCTGTAATAGGTCAGTAATAGAATTAATAGGTCAGTAATAGAATAAGGAGTCTCTGCAACTGGTTGCAGAGACTCCTCCTATAACTAGCGATAAGGTTAGAAGGGCCTTGCAAGACATGGAATGGGGAAAAGCAGCAGGAAAAGATGGAATAACAGTCAATTTAGTCAAAGATGAAGGAGACATAATGCTTGAAAAACTGGTGGCACTCTATACAAAGTGTCTATCGACTTCAAGGGCCGCAGAGAAATGCAAGAAAGCAAACATGATACTAAACCACAAAAAGCGAGACATTAAAGAATTGAAAAATTATAGGCCCATTAGCTTACTCCCAGTGTTATATAAAATATTCAGCAAGATAATTTCCAATAGAATAAGGGCAACACTGGACTTTAGTCAACCAAGGGAACAGGCTGACTTCAGGAAGGGATACTCTACACTGGATTACATCCATGTCATTAATCATGTAATCAATAAATCCACAGATTACAATCAGCCTCTCTATATGGCTTTCATAGATTACGAAAAGGCATGTGATTCAGTAGTGATACCAGCAGTCATAGAGGCATTACGTAATCAAGGGGTACAGGCCGCTTACATAAACATCTTGGAAAATATATACAGAGATTTCACAGCTACCTTAATTCTGCACAAGAAAAGTAGGAAGATACCTATAAAGAAAGGGGTCAGACAGGGAGACACAATCTCTCCAATGCTATTTACTGCGTGCTTGGAAGAAGTATTCAAGCTATTAAACTGTGAAGGCTTAGAAGTAAGGATCGGCAGCGAATATCTCAGCAACCTTCGGTTTTCAGATGACATTGTTCTGTTCAGCAACACTACAGACAAGTTACAACAAATGATTGAGGACCTTAACAGAGAGAGTGTAAGTTTGGGGTTGAAGATTAATATGCAGAAAACAAAGATAATGATGAATAGTCGGGCAAAGGAACAACAGTTCAGGATTGCCAGTCAGCCTCTAGAGTCTGTGAAGGAGTACATTTACCTAGGTCAATTAATCACAGGGAACCCTCATCATGAGAAGGAAATTCATAGAAGAATAAAAATGGGTTCGATCGCATACAGCAGACATCGTCAGTTCCTGACTAGAAGCTTACCATTATCATTGAAAAAGAATGTGTACAATCAGTGCATTTTACCAGTGCTGACATAGGGGGCAAAGACTTGGAGACCGACAAAGAAGCTTGAGAACAAGTTAAGGACCTCGCAAAGAGCAATGGAACGAAGAATGCTAGGCATAACTTTAGGAGACAGAAAGAGAGCGGTTTGGATCAGAGAGCAAATGGGTATAGACGATATTCTAATTGACATTAAGAGAAAGAAAATGGAGCTAGGCAGGTCATGTAATGCATAGGTTAGATAACCGGTTGGAATATTAGGGTTACAGAATGGGTGCGAAGAAATGGGAAGCACAGTCCAGAACGGTGGAAAACTAGGTGGGGTAATTAAATTAGGAAATTTGCGGGCGCTAGTTGGAATCGGTTGACGCAGGGCAGTGGTATTTGGAGATCGCAGGGAGGGGCCTTCGTCCTGCAGTGGACGTAAAATAGGCTGATGATGAGGATGGTGATGATGATGATGAGGTAGTTATCCAAAATATGTGTACCAAACATTAGGCTTTTGCACAACTTTCGACCCAGTCAAGGATGCTGTGGATTTTTAATTGCTATGAAACAACTACACTTTTCTGCATTTTCTTATTTCTCCCTCTTGTTTGGTAATGCGAGGCTGTTGAGGAAGCATAATCTTTTAATATCTACTTTGTGTAGTGACCATGCTTTTGTTTTGCTGTTCTGTCACAGGCAGAACATTTGACCTTGTCTTCCTTGATGTGGACAATAAGGACTTGTCAGAGGGGCTCACTTGTCCACCAGCAGAGTTCCTCACAGAGCAGACATTGAAAGAACTAACAGCTATCACTAAGTGCACAGGCAAGTTTTATAGGATTCTGTATTTTTTAGCATTCACTTAAGGAGTGCGTGGTTGTGTGATGTTGCGTTGTTCATGCATTTTCCTGCTTTTTACAATGTTGCTGGTAAAAATGTCATGGGAATATCATTAAGTGGTCTCCACAACACCTTTTGAGTATAGGTAAATAAGCCTGCTTTGTCACTGGCAATATTACAATGAACATTCATGGCCTAATGTTTTGATGTGATGTAACTTTTGAGTGCTGGCACGTTGTGCTTGCATGCTAGTGCATATACTGTATTTTTCTCTTTTTTTGTTAGTTCAAAATTAGTTTTTAAATATTGCATAGAGCATATAGTGCAATTTGGCTTCTTCAGGTGAATAACCTGAAGAGGCGCAAATTACTTGAGTGATAAGTTGCAATGTCTGGGTAATGAATTTAAAATTATATAACCAAAATTTTAATTGCTTACTTTTAGACTCATGTGATTGCAAAACCAGCCTTTGGCAGCATGTATATACGTAGCTCACTCCAGCTGCTGTTGCACTTCCCTCTTCCCACCAACTGATTCCGATTGCAATTTGCACAACTCTCGGTTGGACGCTTAGTTACTTCAGTAGCAGGGGTGAGAAAGACCACTTTATCACTCGATATCGCAAATATTTATTTTACACCACCCTACTATGCAGCAGAGGGGTTGCAATGCAAGCAACTCTTCGCAGTACCACATGTGTAATCAGGTAAATTGAACAAATGATTTGATTCCAGTTATTACGGCCTACATGGGCATTTTGAAATGTAATAATATGGAACTAGTCGGTTATGGCAATTCACTTCAACTTTACATTATAAACATGTGCCGTAAATGTTTGGAACTGTGCAGTTAATTAACAATAGTTTATTAGTGAATAGATTGCTCTGGCCTTTTTTTTTTTTGCACATGATGTCTGCCTGTGCAGGTGATTATTCTGCAGCAGTGTAATTTGACTAAATCTTTTAGGCTTTTCTTTTTATTACCAATATAGGCTAAAGTCAAGTTTTGTTGCAGTTGGCCTGGAAGGATAAAATTAGAATTAAATCAATTCAGTAAATTTTACTTACTCATTGAGAGCATTGTAGTAGCTACTCACTCATCTTATGTTTGACAAGCAAAGGGATCAGCGTTAAAGAAAAAAAATATTTTTAAACAGTGAGGTCCTTTTCTAAAGAAACCTGTTTCCAATAAAAAAAAATCACTTACTGCATTACAAGAAAAGGTGTTGGGGGGGATTAGCTTACATCATTGTGGTGTCTATGGTGCTTTACACCATGGAAGCCAAGCTGCTTGATAATGTGCAGCAGAATGGATGCCTGTAACCTGTTTTATGACATTCGCATAATGATATTAAACTGCATGAGTCCTTGCAGTGGTGCATTATCTTTAGCCGTGCTTAATTTATCTCTCCATCTTTGACAGGTGCGGTGGTGATAAATTTTGTGTGTCGCAGTGAAGTACTGAAGAAAGAAGTGTACCAGAGGCTGAAGAATGCTTTTTGTGCAGTTTTTGTCCAGAAGATACCGGACAATGTTAATGAGGTGCTTTACTTAAGTAATAGCAAATGTGACGTAACCATGAAGACATTCATCAGTAATGTGCGGCAACTTGGGAACACCATGGACACGACTGAGAATGCTGACATAGCTGACCTTATGGATGGATTAAATCTTGTGTAATACTGTTTTGCACAAAACTGCTCTTCTATCCTTTCACATCATTACATTTGCAGCAGTATGCTAGTTTAGTCATAGCACTGTGATGCAGTGTAGCATGATGCAGGAGTGCAGTTTTTTTTTTTTTTTTTTTTTTCAGAATGTGATAGCTTTGTAAAAACAGCTCCACCTGTCGTACTTACCTACTATGTACTAATAGTATATTACATTGTGATTCTTGGCTTGAAGGTGCCATAAAAGCACACAACTAGGGGACAACTCATATTGTGCTTGCTGCAACATTACTAGTTTGTTGCTGGTGCTGTCTTGCATGCATTAAAAACAAACATGTAAGCTGTGACACATTCTATGTGCAGTACACCACTTGACCTTCATATAGGCCACCACATCACTTCCATACACAAGAGGCTGGTCCATTTTGCCATTCTCAAGAGTCCTTCTTGGAACTGTCATCAAGCTCAAGTGCCTACTCATTGCTGTTTTCTGGCACACTGAAGAATAGCTAAAGTGCTTGTACACAGTGCTAAAAATTTCTTTCTTCCCCATGAAAAAAAATTTTACTGTTGGATCGAATGAATGCATTTCTCGCAACGGCACTTCGCTTACTGGTTCTAACACTGAAAAAAAGGCACAGGGTTATAACATATGGCGCTGTATTTACACATACAAAAAAATTGTAATAATCTGCATGTGCTATTTGCTTTCCTTTGATGCAAGAAAGCAAAATTTTCTTGATAGGCACAAGTATTGGTTGTAGGCAGCCAGAAGCAAGAACAAGTCAACACTCAGTGAGAGGCTTGAAGTCGAGACGAAAACGAGACTTGACTCATTGTCCAACAAAGGGTTAATCATACCACCTACAATAATGGGTCCTCAAGTGGGCAGTCAGAACACCCATAATTTATGGCAGATAGGAAGTTACTTTGGTTGGCAAATAAACTAATAAAGAGAAAGTGAGACATCCACCCAATCGTAGCAGTTGCTACAAAGGTAGATAAATAAATCTCAATAGCCGCATATGCAAGGTGCACGTGTGGCAGCTGAAATGCCTTATCTATCCCCTGCCCCATCACTATGTAAGAACAGTGCTGTGTAAGCTTTTCAGTCATCATAGTAGAAAACTATGACTACTATATGTGCATAAGTGTATATGTACCTTCTTTCGTAATTTCTGTTCAAAAATTTAAACCACAGTATAGTTGGAACTGCATTGCCACTGTAGCTAAAGTCCATAACTTCTTTTTGTTTTTTGTTTTTTGCACTTGGGTCAATCATCAGCTGCCTAAACATGAGAAGAAAGGCCGCTCTTGTGGATATGCAATAACATTTTATGGCTGACCGATTTTTTTTTTTTTTGCATCAATTTATGCTGATTAGCTGTGATGACTGGTATAGTGCCGAATTCCTGTCAGTATTGAGAGGTGATTCTGTGATATACTGAGCTACTTAGAGGAACCGTTGGTTAAGTGTCAAGACAACACCACTCAGGGCGACACATACATAAAAGCACAGCACTGTTATTGTGTGTATGTCTCGTTTTGTCCCATGTCTCATCCTGAGGTATGACTGCCAACAGATGGCATTGCAACTCTGGGAAGTCGTGATTTGTAACCTAGCCTTGCTTGTGTCTGTGTACACCTACCAGTGTGTGCATAGACCTCTACACTTAGTGTTCTGGCAGACATTTAGTAGAATAGCGCACAATATTCAACAGATTCTTTTCTACTGCATGGGCGTAGTTAGTGATTCTAACTCTGCACATGCACTAGAAAAGAAGCTGATTGCTGCATGTAACCACTTGCTACCTTGTTTAAAAATGTTTAATTAAATTCTGGGGTTTTACATGCCAACACCATGATATGCTTATGAGACATGCCATAGTAGGGGACTTCGGATTGATTTTGACCAGCTGGGCTTCTTCAACATGCACATAAAACTAAGTACATGAGAATTTTAGCATTTTGCCCCCCCCCCCCCCCCTCCTCTAAAATGTGACCACCATGGCCGGTATCAAACCTGTGACCTCGAGCTCAGCAGTACAACACCATAGCCAGTAAGCTACTGCGGTGGGTATGATTTTGTTGTACTGATGTGCGTTTCTTCATTTTGTTTTCTGTGTCACTAACACTAATTTTTGACCCTAGCAGGTCATTTGATAATGGGTGAAAACCCATTATCACTCACTACTATTATCTGCATAGTTTTCATCTGGATTGTGTACACATGTTTACCCTTTTCACTTGCAGTGTATAACTTACTAAATACAAATTCCTTTCTGTCGGTTTCTCGTAGCTAATACACGTACCCTGCCTTGTGTTCTAATTGAATGTTTATGTATATATGACTTACTTATACTTCTTCGTATTGATGTTAAGATTGTGAATTAATAACTAGCATGGATCCCAACTAGCCTTGAGCTAGGGATCCAGATGTCCTGTACAACATTTCCTGTGTACTTTTCATTTTGAATAAACTTCAATTCAATTCAATTCAAATTCAATTTAACAGTGCATATATTTATATATTTGCTGTTTTATAAACCATATTGGTCCATATTAGTTAAGAAACCGACAACCAATTTTTATGGTACCCCCCTTTTTTTGTGTGTAACAAAGCTTACCGGTCAGTGTACAATGCTGCAGTGGTAATGCAAAGAAAGCTTTGAAAACCTTTTTTATCATAATTTTTCTCTCTGCAGTCACGATCATGTTTATGAAGTCATATGCTGTAAACATGCTGGAAGCAGTGATAAGCAAGTGCAATAGCAATTCTACGCCAGCATTGGTGGGAAGCAGACAAATGCAGCCTTAGCTGTAAGAAATTAATATTTTATTTATCAAGCAAGGTTCATGTGATGGAATTTAGTGTCTCGCAGGGAGACAGCAGAACTCAAGGTACCTGCACATTTAAAAAAGCACTTGTGTATGCCACCATGCAATGAGGGACACAACTCGGCACGGTTTACCAGTTCCACTTGTTGCCGCAAAGGCAGTGCCGCTTATTAGCATGAACTTTTTTTCTAGATTGTAATATGCATAAAATAAAGCACAAATGACCATTTCAAGTATTATTATTAGTTTTCAAGTATTATCAGCCCTGTTTTCACAATCATTATCATCTGGCATTATTCCTCATGACTGGCGAATAGCCAAAGTAATACCAATATTTAAATCTGGTGATCGCTATGTACCACTTAACTATCGTCCTGTCTCATTACCTAGCAACATATGCAAACTTCTCGAGCACATCATACATGCACAAGTCATCAACTACCTACAAGAAAATGATATCATCTTCAGGTACCAGCACGGTTTTCGCAGGGGTTATTCATGCGACACTCAGCTCACCGGATTTACTAACGATATATTTTCCGCATTTAACGAAGGATTCCAAGTTGACACAGTGTTTCTTGACTTCTCTAAAGCTTTTGATCGCATTCCTCATCACAGGCTTCTAATAAAATTAACACACTTAAATATTCACCCAAACGTTCTTGCATGGATTAAAGATTTCCTCTCCAACAGACAACAATTTGCCTGTGCTAATGGCTGTAACTCTTCTGTTCCTTTAACATCTGGAGTCCCCCAGGGCAGCGTTCTCGGTCCCCTACTTTTCTTAATTTTTATTAATGATCTACCCAAATGTGTCTCATCTCGAATTCGATTATTCGCAGATGATTGTGTTATATATTGTAATATTAGTTATGACACTGACCGACTTTCCTTACAAACTGATCTTGATGCGGTGACCGCTTGGTGCTCCTCGTGGTTAATGTCTTTAAATACGTCTAAAACCAAGCTAATGTCATTTACCAACCATTCCACTCGACTTCCTACCACCTACTTTCTCGATAATGCTAGAGTAGAACTTGCGCCAACTTACAAGTATCTTGGCCTTCATCTTCAGTCTGACTTAACTTGGCATTACCATATTAACACCGTCTTAGCATCAGCTAACCAAGCACTCGGTCTTCTTAAGTGTAACCTCAAGCACGCACCTTCACACTTAAAAAAACTTGCTTATATCACGCTGATCCGCCCAAAAATTGAATATGCTTCTGCCATATGGGATCCCGATCAAGCATACATAATCAACAACATTGAATCTCTGCAAAACCGTGCTGTTCGCTTCATCTTTTCCGATTATTCATGCTTCACCAGCGTCACATCATTAAAACAACGTGCCGAGTTGGAATCACTATCATGTCGACGCCAGTTTGCTCACCTAACCTTATTTCATAAACTTTATCACCATTTCACGCTTCACGATGACTTCTTTTCACCACCCCCTGCAGTTTTCCAGCGCCGTAACCACGCTAACAAAGTAAAACGCATAATGTGCCGCTCATCGCTCTACGCAAAATCATTTATTCCTCGCACAATAATAGAATGGAATAATCTACCATCGCGCATAGCTACTGAAGTTAACTTACCATCTCTCCAAACCTTGTTGCAAGAAAACGGTTAGTGGTAACAGATTAGTTATTACTTATTGTTATATGTACATATTAACATATTATGTAAAATGTTCTTGTGTTTTCATGACTAAGTGCATATACCCCTTGTTCATATCTATTTATTTTGTGTTCCTTGTGTGTATGTTTATTTCATGTAGTTTTATTTCTTTTGTATATTTCATGTTTGTGCCCCCCCCCCATGTAATACCCTCGCGTGAGGGCCCTTAGGGGTAATGTAAATAAATGAATAAATAAATAAAATAAATATAATATAAAGGCTGCAATTTTAAACAATGCATATGATGCACTTAATTGACTTAGACAGTAATCTGCGGTTTTGTAGTTGGCATCCCACGCAAGTGCCAAAATTTCACCACAGAGTGTTGGGCGAGTTTTTCACAACTTTCTACGCCAATTGAAAATTACAATTCCTCCTATAAGCCGCCAGCAGCTTGCTCGACTCTGTCACTATAAAGCATGGTCTCTTCATTTCCATCAAAATCTAATGACACATTCTGGGCAGTTGTCGGTCCCTTTAACTACTGTCATCTTTGTAATTGTAGCTTGTCCTAATAAAACTTTCTCATGATGGCATTTAGCCAGCCTGTCTGTGCAATGCAAATCGTGCCTGCACATCTCGTTTGCCACCGTCATGTTCGCTGTTCTATCATAAATTGGGCATTATCAAGCAAAAAATGTATACATTTATGATCCAGGGATGGCTCGGTTAGGACTTCCTCTAGCTGCAACTGCATGTAGGGAGTACTTGTCTTACTATCACTGCACATTCCATCACTCTGCTCACTCCTTTCATTGTTTCTTTTTGATTTCTTCCCTCTCTCTGTCCCCTTTTAATTCAAACGGACACTAAAGAGGAAAGCTCGATTGGTACATTACACTTCTGGAATACCAGAAACAAATTTTACTGCGAGAGGAGTCTTGGTAAGCCAAGAAAGGCGCAATGATGAAAGATAGGCATGAAGTATCCACGCCAGCTTCTCACGTTGTCGTACAAGATTTGGACAGCGCCTGTTCAGGACTAGTGAATAGCTTTTAAATTAAAAGAGAATTGCAGTGCATTCTAAAGGAATCAAAAACTCAACTTTGCAAGTTTTGAGAACATTTCCTGAACAAAAATGGCGCAAATTTGCGAAAACTACTTCGGAATTTATGACGACGTGTGTACTGGCACTGCGGTTTGAGCACAGAATTTAGTAAGGAAAGATATATGCTCTTAATTTTCTCTGCTATTAATGAACCCTTTTCTGCCAAATGAATGAAAAATGAAGTCTAAAGAAAATAAGCAAACTCATAAGCAAACTTTGTTATGTTGCATTTTAGTGTCCCTTTAAATGCAGGCTCAAAGTGCTCGACAAAGGCTTGATGGTAGTATTGGCTTATTTTCACAATTTTGTTACCAGTAACCAAGCACTTTCAAGGTAGTACCAGTTTTTGCCAAGATTAAAACAATATATCGTCATTTCAATCATGAGAAATTTGCATTGTCAAAAATTCTTAGCAGTTATACCAGCACCCTGCAAGGGTAAAGGCTCCTGTGCAAAACAAATTTCCCCACAAACTAGAAATCAATGCGAAGCATTTCTCCATCTGCACATGGCACAAGGCCTAAATGAATGAACGACCTTCCAGGGAAACGCTCGCTTGAGGACCGCCACTTGCGCGGGTTGCGACACCCTGATAACATATAATTGGAACCAGAGGCAGTTGTATATGCTACACACTGCAACAAATTGATCTTCAACAAAGTGCTTTTGAAAGAGTGCATCTCTGCAGAGCCTTTGCACTCTTATGCTCTTCTGCCGCTTGATACTTTCGAGTGCCCATTGTTGTATCTGCAAGTAGAGGCCTACATGCAGCATAGCGCAACCGAGCCGCATTCATTTGTGGCATCCCACACACCCGTACTGGCAAGTAGAGCAAGAAGAGGAAGCACCAAGCCAGTTGCGACATTAAGCGAGTGCATGGGAGAATGCACGCACATGCGCATGGAGCAAGGAGGGTCCAAGCCTAAGTAGTGGCCAGCAAGTGGATGCATGGGGGTGTGCACATTAGCAGCACTGACCTTGAACAGCCTCATCTTTGACCTCGGCTCCAAGTAGGTAAAGAAATGCTTCGCATTTTGAAACGTTTACATGCAGGTGTTCTATATTCATGCTAATGTTGTTATATGGATGTTGCAGTCATCACATTTCAGATTTGAGAGCTAGGTTGTACAGTAGACTCCCTTTAAGGCGAACTCGAAGGGACTATGAAAATTTGTTAATCTTATCAGAAGTTCATCTTTCCAAAAGTTGTGGTTGTCATTAAATTCGTCTTACCAAAAGAATGATTGGCAACATGACCAGGTGCATCCAGATATCCTACTTTGAAATGGTTAATGAAGTAGAATTACAACAGGGGAAAAATGATATAAAAGGCATTTATATAGCTGAGCTTAATGGAAAACTGTCTTCAAGTAGTACTCTTGCTTGGTTTCATCCAGTATGTGATGGATATTTGGTGCATCTGTGCAAATCAGCAAGCCGCCGCAAACAATGTAATCTCGCCGAATGACCTTAAAAATCCTGTGCCTTTGTGCTGCTGGAAAAATTTCACTAGGGAGTACAAGCAGGCATCTGCCGCCTCACATGTCATCGGTGCAGGCTCCAAGCTTGTGTAAGTACGAAGGAGCGTGCTGAATGTGCGGCAAAGCAATGCAACCTAGAGGAAAGTCTAGGTGACGTTGCGCGAAGTGGGGAAGGAGAAACGATGTGACGCGTCGCGGAGGGGGAAGGTAGGCGGAGGTGCGCTGGGTTGACCTCCTCTGGCAGTTGCGATCCGGACGTCCCGAGTTCATCTCGTGATAACATCATCCTCGCACGCCGTAAGCTGTGTGTGCGAATGAAAGCGTGCGACGGCGAGCTGACGATGGCGGCTCTCGCATGCGCATAAGAGGAAATGGGAGTTTGGAAGCACGCCGTTTTTGTCACGCACACGGCATCGTGGGGGGAGTTTTGTACTTTCTCCACGCTCAATCGCGTGGGCTTTACCTTGAAAGCGATCTGTTTTGGGGGCACAGTCTAGGAGGCCGGTGGCTCTCAGCTTTGCGTGCACTGTGTTCTCGTCACTCAGTTTATGTTGAAGCGATAGACAGCGCAAAGGTCACTTCACTCGCTGCTGCTGCCATGATTCCTCTCGCCAGCGAGCGTCCGCGGTCATCGAGTGTGATGTGTTCATGTTTAACTGAGCGCGCTGATATGCTTGTCAATTTAGTAAGCGAATGAAAGAGGCGTTCTATTCCGGCGACTGCAGCGTATGGCGCGGCCTCGTGAGCCCCATCTTGAATATGATATTCGATGCGGACAGTCCAGGCACACCGAGGGCAGATAGCTTCGTGTGTGCTATAGCACACATATGCTTGCACGTCACCCGCGTTCACGAAGTGAAACGTCACTGTCTCATTTTGTTTCTTCCTCTTGTTTTCGCCTCTGTCCACAGGCGATATGTGCACCGCAGGCCTCCAGTAGGGTGCCTCGATGCGCCGCGCCCGGGGGCGCGTGCATCGAGGCACCCAAGCCTGCAGGCAGGCACGTACCCAAGGGGGGACCCGGGGGGGGGGGGGGCGGCCCCCCCTGAAATTAAGACGCATACTCCCCCCCCCCCTCCCCGCCCGCGTCACCACTTCTCACTCACATTCATAAAGCGCCGCCAAATCAATGTTGAGACCTGACAGCTATTCGGCGGTCAACATTTTGCAGCCTTTTCCACTCCTTTTGGATGGCGGTACTATATCGGCCTCTCCTGGGATGTGAAGGCCAGTTTCCTCATCAATTCGGTGCCCTCGCAATTAACTCGAGATGCATTCAGTTGTCACTGTCTATTCAACGGTCATGCGCATCGTTGTTGCTTCGTTAGTTCAACATTCTTCGTTTAGACTGATCCAGGGACCAGGAAAGGGATTCAGTACGTGGTCAGCTGGCCTGTATGCACGTGGAATGAGTTGCAGCCAGAGAAAATGCCAATTGCGTTTAACTTTTCTTTTTGTTTCATTATTTCCTCGAGTGACGGCTTGCTGCGACGCTCACAGATCCTCAGAACCATATACCCGTGATATGGCTTAGATAAGGTGGAAAATAAAATAATGCGAAACAGCATCCATCATCAAACCCTGCAATAACCCTTAAACTCATAGGCAATATGACTGTCACCTTTTAACTCGTCTGATTTTTCCTTATTGTACAGCTCTTTTCGTGCAAAATTGCTAACTGGAAACAAGAGTCGCAAGGATTTTAGAAATTAAGCGATCTACTAAGCCAAGACAACATGGAAAAGCGAAAATTAACAAATTTAACCGTTGTTTATGAAAATATTTATGGATCAACATCATTTTATTTAAAAAGGAAGTAGAGAAAACGCCGCCAGAAGTGGAGGGCAATTCTGTGTGTTCTGAATGACGCTTCTACAGTTATCACTACAGCCGCCTAACGTAGCCACTTCTCTGCTGTGCTTATGTAGATGTTTTCTAAATGGTGGCCACGCATCGTTACGTAACTTCCCAAATAACAATACGAGTCAGTTGTGGCACTTAACTGCTTAGAGCCGTAAACGAGGGATCCAAAATAAATGTGATTGTTCCGCAAATATATGTTTCTGTATAATTCTTCCATAGCTAATTGAAAAAATGCTACTATAGTCGGACCCAACTTAAGCCCCGCCCACGCCCTCATAACCGCCAGCCACTGTTCCTCTGTGAGGCTGCAAATATTTCGTACTTCAAACTTTTTCTATTACCCAAATAAGGTGGTAACTACAAAAATAAAATTATTAGCATGTAATTTTGTACCTTTTCCCTCGTCTATTATAGTGGAATAGCAAATGCTTAATTCTTTATTTAACTGAAATAACATGCTTGCTTAGCTACAACTATTTGTTGTGAAGTTTCACTTCAGTTGGCAGTGAAGTTTCATGAGTAGAACGGGTTCAGCAGTGAAATGAACTGCACCGCAGACTTTTGAAGAATGAAATGCTCAGACTCAATGCATTTCGTTCATGTCTGTTGCACACCTCATTGCTTCCGCTGATGAAGACTCTTCAAGAACAGCAGACGCTCCAGAGATATCAAGTATGATGCCATCTTGAAAAGGCCACATGACGACGATTTTGTTTGCTTCTGTGGTTGGATGGCGGAGTAACACAACTCCGCGCGGTCCGTGTGCCTTTGTTGCCAACTGCTGTTTTTGTTTTTTTACGTTCTATTCTACTAAAGTGTTCTTTATTTTACACTTTCGCTTCTTTACTTGTTCTTGGCAGTGTTCTTCCCGTGCTTCTTTCCTGCGCGAGTCCATTAGGCGTGGTTTGTCTTTTTCTTTATTGGCGGAACTTTCACCTAGCAAACACAAAGGGTATCATTTTTTTTAAATAAAGTAAGTGATACATAATTATACACAAACACACTTTCAAGCTTGTGCACATATATATTGTGCGGTCAGTTACATTGTGGCTGGCCATGTCACGTTTAAAATTCCTGTAATGTTGCGAGGGGCTCAATCCTCGCCAGCCAATCCAGAGGACATTCTTGATCTTTAATTACATCAATGAACTTGGAAACACCTTCCCAGAAGAGCAGCCGCGCAGGCCAGCTGTCAGGCTCACGAAAGAAACCGGCCATTCGAGCCCGCCATAAACAGTGGAGGCCCATTAGCATAACTAAGTCCAAAAGCATCCCCCCATCCTCATTTTCTACCAACAAAAATCTTTGTTTGCCAAGTAAAGGAGAGGCGTACCGCACAGGTGTACCTGTAAAATACACCTCATTTCATTTCTCTTTTGTGGGTTTACGTGTTTTTATGGCGAATGGTGGGCATTATTCGCCTTTGTACTAATAAAGGTACCTCTCCTCGTTTGCATAGAATAGCTACCTTGGGTTGGGCCCCCCCCCCCAAAAAAAATCCTCGGTACGTAACTGCCTGCAGGATCTGTAGCAGTCACTCCGAATGTTTCTTAACCGAAGAGCACATCTGAGGTGGTTCATCCTAAACAGATTTTTTTTTTGCATTGAGTCTATGATGTTCCCATGTTCGTTATATGCGAGAATTCGCCATAACCGAGTTCGTCATAATGAGCGTTCACTGTAAATGCACACCGCATTTTCAACAAACAGCATTTTCGGCTTTATTTGATGAAGTCTCCTAAAATTTGCACTCCATACATAAACACAAGGCAAGGCTTTGGTGAAATTGCAAAAATGAGGCAGCATGCTTTGCTTTGAATAATAATCTGAGCTAGTTATGTATTTAAACGCACGTGCAAATAGTCTTTGGTTTTGAACAGCCCGAAGTGCTCAAGTTAGATTTGCAAAAGAAGCTTGCACACCCGTATAAGTCTATAAAAACAACATACAGACATAGTCCACAGCTTTTCAAACTTCTGGTGCACAATGAAAATAATAGCAGAGACGCATAGAGTCCTTTGGTCTTTTAGTACTTTAGACAATACTCGATGGAATATTTAATGGAAGGTCCGCTAGTTGCGTTCACAGCCACACACACCGACACAAAAGCTACATGGAGTAGCTTGTTGGCATTACTCCGATTTTTGTTTCTTCAGCTTAATCAAAATGTTCATGTCTATCATGCACAGCAGGTAAACCCAACTTTTATTTTGGAACAGGAATATTTATGTACAGAGTGATGGTCTGCAATAGCAAAGAAAACATCCGTGCCAGTAGGTGTGCTAAGTTTAGTCAGTTTGATATTGCAACTGAAAGCACTGAAATACTTTGATTCCCAACCTTACAAGGTGGCTGTTGTATTTGCCCATGTATTATCTGTCCCAAAAGTTCCCAGGCTAATGTGCTACTGAGCGTACCTTACAAAGACATGCTATGCTTGCCAGCACTGGTTTACTTTGTACGTATACATATGGAGGCACCTACAGATCTATATGCCTTTATATTACTTGATAAGGCATGTGCCAGTAATCAAAGTGCCACCACACAGCTTGATGTCTAGTATGGTCAATGGCCTGTTGTCCTGAAAACTTGTGACAGATTGCAGATATAACAGAATTCACAAGGCTAACAGTTACCAAGTCGCATGATTTCATTTATTGCACAGTTCCTATAGAAAGTTTCATGTCATCATTAATGAATCACTGGTGACCATTATTTAATCCTTTTAGTTGTGGCAAATAAATTTTCAAGAATCTTTCCCGAGATCATTAATCAAACTAGGGGAAAGAAATGAAGCTGACCCTAACCTGAAGTGAAGCATGCAGTATATTAAGGCAAAAGTGTTTTCAGCTACATTATTACATGGTTATTCTTTTTCTCAGATCACATGTAGTTAATACAATTTACATAGCACTTAAAAGGATTATGTAATGAAATACATCCATCAGCCAGGCTGACATGTGCCTGCTTTACTCTTCTTTGTCCCCCTGCAAAGTGAGCTTGGTGCATAGTGAAGGGGGAGCTGCATGCTTGGTTTATAATGTGCAGTTCCCACACATTTTATTGGAAAATTGTTTAAATTTTGACTCTAGATGGACACTAAAGAGAAACAATAACTCAATTTACACTAATAAAGTATTCTTTCAAAACTTCATTAATTTTACAGTAATAGGTTGATTAATAAAGCTCCAACTTCCATTTTCTGAATTCCATGCTGAAACCTGAGCGCCAATATCCGTGTCATTACGGATTTCAATGCGTTTTCTCACATTTGGGTCGTTGTGGCAAAGAAAAGGTTCTTGCCCAGTTCACTAGCTCCTTTAGAATGCAATATAGTCTATTTTTACCGATAAAAAGATTGACTAAACCTGAGTCGACACCAGCACGGTGCATTGATGTGGGAATGTCAAGGCAGCAAACACCACTAGGCTTTTGTTTCTGCTTTCCCAAGCCTCTTGTCATGGTCCGAGTGGCTTTTTTGGTATTGCAGAAGGGTAAGTTATTATAGCAGCTCAACTTACTTTTTCTTTGGTGTGCCTTTTAATGCACAGCAGAAGATTGATCATGCAACAGAATACTTGTATTTACAACTCTGTAAGATCCATAAAAAACATGTAGCACCCGCAATTGGTCCAACTGTGACTGCCAACGATTTCCATTTAGTAAAATCTCCATGAGAGCAATGCACTAGGGACGCGAAAAAACCCTGCCTAGTTGACAATTTTAGTAATGAAGTACCAGACAAGCTCCCACTTATGCCAAAACAGTCTATAGAAGTATGTTGCATTAAGAACCACTGTTGCTTGTAATCTTTCATGTCCTCTACTTCAGTTTCAAATGGCAACACTCAAACACCATTCAAGAAAACACTACTTTCAGGACTCTGCTCAGTATTCTTATATATGAGCAAGTAATTCGCACATTTATGTCCAGACACTGTACTAAAAGGCCATGAGGGTTGCCACGATGTAGGGGTCCAGATTAATATGATCATTGGCTGCTTAAGGTGACACAAATATTGGCAAACACATACTTTTCCACTATTTACCATTATTAATTAAGCAAAGACATCTACGTAAGAAGCTAGTATGCACAATTCGAACATTTATTATCACTGCAGCACTGTTAAAGCTTCTTCAGTGGACTGCGACACCAGACTATCTGGTAAATAATGTGAAGAGGGTTTTGAGCACTCAAATTGCACCAAACCATTTTTTTTTTTCAAAAATGGCACTACCACTGGCAGTACTATCGTTAACTGTGACGGTGGTAACTTTGTGGTTGGGTGGTTTAGTGTATAGGTACATTCAACTGTGAAGGAAATATGAATTGAATAAAAATGACACCTTTACCATGAGTCCTCTACCAGGACTTTACTAGCTGTCAGGCTTTTCAAGCCAGCAGCACAAAGCAAGGGGCTATATTATGTAATGATTGTTTTCATCATCCCATTCTTTTTGCCATTTGTCATTAGTTGGCATGACACCAAGCCTCCACTATCAGCAGTGTCGGCCACTCACTGTGATAACTAGGGGTGTGGGAATAGTAATTTTTGACACCGAATTGAACACAAATGAAATACTGACGGAAGCAAAGCGAATTGAATATGTTTCAAATAATGAGCAGCCATTTGCAGCATTAAGATAGAATGATTTTCACATCATGTTCATGTCAGCAAGTTTCTATCATTACATTGTACATATCATTGCACATTATGAAGTGTTTATTAAAAGCATGGAGGATTAGGAACAAATAAGCAGTTTATTCACATACTCAAGACTCATTGGTGAGTGCACATGATGGTGGTTTAGCCAGAAAAGACGTGACTCTCTGAGCAACGTAGTGTGCTCCACAACATCGACTTTTATATCTACTATGGCAGCCGGGATTAAATTTGTCGCAGATTTGCTTCAATTTTATGCCCGACTTTAGTAAGTTAGCAATTTGAAATATTTGAAAACTACTCGAAAAGTATTAGTATTTACATATAGAGACTATTCGATTGGAAGAGCAAATATTCAACTTTTTTCGAATATTCACACACCCCCAGTGATATAAATGAACAGAATCAAAGGGAAGAAAATTACATAATAAGACACCTGGCAAGTGTTTCATATAACAAAAGATATTCATGATTTTTTTAATATAGGCTAATGAAGTCACTAAACACTATTTCATGTCAGAATAGCTTGCCATCACATGGACTGTGTGCAACATCTGCTTGATGTTTTTCAAGCTTTGAAACCAACATGAAGCAGATGTGTATGCCAGGGTCCATAATTTTGTCATGTCAGTCACACTTGCAGAGCACAACTTTGTTGTGGTCTGTACTAACATGCAAAGACTTGACAAGCATTAGCAGGATACTCTGCAATAAAAATTATTTTCATTACGGGATCACTATTACACTGCCACTCAGGCTGGCTGAAAAAGTATTTTCAAATCAGTCCTAACCACAAATGACAGACAATGCATGAGCACATATGTCTGCTTTTGTATTACCAAGGTGCCTCAGCTTAATTTCATTTGAGTCAGGCTACTGCTCAGAAAACAAAACCAACCACTGCAAACTTGCTTCGTTTTACTAAATTATAAACTAAAATACATACAGGAGCCTTGGTGCCTTTACAGCAGTTCACACTGAGCACCTTTTAGTCCCAGATACATCAGTTTTACATAGAGCATAAAAATGTAGCAAGGCCCACACTGGCACATTTGCACAAGGTTACAGAGAAGGCATGAAATATCACAGAAACATTCACTCCCACACTTTTACACACATTACGAGTCCGCACAAGCACCACAACACTTTCTAGTGCTCAACCACCTACACAGATTGTATGCACAGGGCACTACCACATGCCGCAGATTTAGTTTAGGAGCAACTATGATTAATAGCCAAGGCATTGCCTCAAGATGCCAACCTCGACTCATAGCCTTCCCTGCAAGAGTAATGAACTACTGCACCATCTGGATACCTGGCAAAGGCACTGCTCCCTATTCTCTTCTGACATACACAACATACATCAAGCTCCGTTAGTGTTATCTTTAGTGACTTGACACGCACACAACGCTCTTTCACTTGCAAGTGCTCTGCAAATAGTAGTGATCTCTGTAGACCAGCAGCATGCAACTCTTTCGTGCATCTGTCTAAGACCTCTCGGAGAAAACCTCGAACATCTTCAACTAGCACATCCCCAGGCAACATTTGGAGGGCGCGCAATGGGTCAATTTCCTTCACGTGATCCATTAAGATTTTTAGTGCACCTTTCAAGTTTTGTTCACGGCAACCTTTGGGAATCGGCAGGGGGGATGGCAGCCCTGCAATGTTGGCTGCAGTACGTCTACACAGATCCAGCACCCTGGAGCCTTCGTCAGGAGGTTGCAAATACATTTGAAGCAGGATGAGGAATACATCTCGATTGCGCTCTGGGTTACGGTTGTACTGTGATGCGCAATACTGCTCTGCCTTGGACGGGTCACTTAGTACATAGATGTAGACCTCAAGAGCTTCACTGTGTCGTCCTAGCTTGCCCATTACCACAGCTGCCTCTTCAAACAACCCATCACTCAACAAGTGTGTGGGGAAGTTCTCAGCTGTGTACCTGTCAGAGGTCTCCAAAAAATCAACCAAGTCTTTGCGCAGTTCCCCCACCAGACCAGGCTCACCAGGGCCAACTGGGGAATGCTGCTGAGAAAGGAGAGACCGCACAGATTCAATGTACTTGTGAATGAGTGTGTTGTGGAACATTTCAGTCTGGTCATTCCATTTGTGGATGACATGTTTAAGGTAAGGTATAACTAGGTGAGGTGCCTTTTTAGACAGGAAGTCGAGCACTACGTCTCTGGGTAAGGCTTCACCTTCTTTCTCTTGTTGGTCTTCAACAAAAATCTTGAGACCTTCTTCTGGATGCTCTTCAAGAACCCATAATGAGTAACGCAGTATGAGCTCCATGTGCTTTCTGCCTAGGTGCTGGAGGTAGCCAACAGTCCTTTCATGGCCTTTAAGAGGCGAGTCTGCCTTGTGTGCCTCTCTCATGAGCAAATCAAGTGCCTTTTCATGTTGGTTTTTTTGCTGGTACAGTATGATCAACTCGCTAAGTTTTTGATGTTTCTTGAGAGCACGTTCACACTCATCCAGATGATAGAAGTTGTCTGGGAGACGCAGCAATGAGGCTACTAGTGCCACGTTGGTCTCAAGGTAGCACTTCAGCATTGTGGTGTCAATAATCTGTAGAAGTTGCTTCTTGCTCTTTACGGTCTTGCTCCCTTGCACTATGCCAGTAAGTGCAGGCTCATGCTGGTTGTCTGAAAGCAGCTTGCACCTGACTTGAACCAAGTAGTCTACAAGTGCATAAAGCCCAGCCTCTAGATCAGCATCTCTGAGATCAGGCACCTTATCAGGGTATGAGATGGAATTACGATAGTCCTCGGGCAAAAGATCTGGGAAAAGGCCTATGACATGTGATGGATCTGTCTCAAGATCCATAAAGATGTTCAGGGACTCTTCGAATTTCTTCTTGCAGAAAAGGTCGAAAGCATGCAAGTTCTGGATGTGACGTTTGCTTGCATTGCGTTCCTCCTCACTCTGGTCTGACAGATCAGCTAGCTTCAAGGCCAGCTCAAAGCACTTGTCCTTGAGAACTTGGGGAATTTGGTCCTGCACGGGAGTCCGCAGAATGCACCACACTGCACCACTTGGTGCCAAAACGTACAGCTGGCCCTTCTTGCATGGCAGGAGAAGTCTCGGCTTCAGAAAATTCACCTTCTGAATTAGGGCACGCGGTTCCACTGTCCTCACCTCTACACCGAACGACTGTGCGCTTAAGAGGTACGGGTAGTCGTAACAGAGAGAGATCGGCGCCTCTGACCAGGTGACTGCGTATTTGTGCGTTGGCAGGCCATCGCGATTTACGAAAATAGTCATGTCGTCTCTACTGAGAGCGAAGCTATTTTCTTTCAGCTTCAAGCAGAGCGGTTCCGGCTGCTTTCCCGTAGGAAAAAGTTGCTTTGTCTCGCCAGACAACTGTAGGATATTGTATTCGGATCTAAACCCAACGAGAAGAGATTCGTCGCCACACCATACAATAGATCGCGGAGTGTCAGGGACGCACAAGCCTTGCGGATGCTCGCAGAAAGTATTGTTTTTCCAGTAGAATAGTTCAAGCTTCCGCTTCACAGCCGCGCACAACATGAGAGTTATTTTCACTTCGCCTGTAAGCGTAGTCTTCTCCTGTACATTGACAGCAAACAATGTGCATCCCTTACACTTGGCCAAAGCTGGGCAGTCGATCGGTGGCGTGTTAGGCTCGAGGCTGAGATGATGCACACTCAAGGAGCCATCAGACAAGCTGATGAGCAAGTTCAGCTCGGGAATGACGCACAGTTGGGTGATCGGCTTCTTGGCAAAAACTTTGTTGGAAAACCCAAGATGGACAAAGAACTTCGGACCGTCGGCGCTATCTTTCTCAACAACGGTGTAAACAAGTAGGTTGCCGTCCTTCGTACCCAAATACAGCTTGTCTCCGTGCGCAGCCACGGACTCAACCTTCAATGGCATCTTCTTGATTAGCGGGATCGCAGTGTAGGCCTCGTACATTGTGGCATTTAAGCTTGCTGTCTTGAACGCGCACACACAGAAACAGCAGCCGAAAGTATCCCCTTAACCAGCACGCCCCCCACACCCGTGATGTCGATAATACCCATACAGTGAAATCTCTGAAGTCGCCATCGACTACATTTGGCTTCAGATTGGATTGGGCTGGATGTAAAATGTTATTGGTTGCCAGTATTGTGCAAGAAAAGGTCAAAACGGTGGGGAAGTCATGTCTGTTCACCACACACACACACACACACACACACACACACACACACGCACGCACGCACGCAAACACACACACACACACACATGATGGAAGAAGACAGGTGCTCCGACTAAAGTCCCTCACTACCTTAGCTCCGACTAGTGTTCCTGTATATGCTCCCTGCGGGAGCGTATACAGGAACACTAGCTCCGACGGCGCACCCGCGCTGGGGCGAGAGAGCGGCCACTTCGTGTGACCGGAAGTGCGCGCCGCCGCTAGGGCAGCACGTGTTCAGGGGGCCTTGCTCTCCGCCAATTCTTCTGGCGCAAGCGTGGATAATTTACGACCTCAGTCAGCATTGAAACACCAATTCCTAAAGAAATGCCATTTTTCGTTATTTAGACGCCTAATTCTGAGTAGATGGAAGGTTTCATGCCGCTTACTGTCAAAATGCCGTCATTTCCGACACGAAAAAAACGCGTCTTCTGCTCGAGCAGACGACGCGCGATCGGCGGCTGCTCTTGTAAACCTCAAGACACAAGGCCGGCTGCTGCACCCGACTGCTCACATAGTTCAAATGCTGGAGAGAGCCGAAAGCAGTTTTCCGGAAACATGGATATATATATATATATATATATATAACATCAAAACAAGAAAAAATAGTATGAAATGCGGGAGCATTACCTGTCGCTGAGTTTAGTCTATGGTTTAGTGTTGCGGTTTGTTGCTGAGTTTAGTGCAGCTGCATTATTTTCCGAGTGTAATCTTGCTGCTTATGCAGTCTCGACCGTCTCACCAACGCAAGACGACAAACCGGCCTTATGGCGATCTCTTGGCTAAGTTTTATTTGCGGAGTTTTCATTAAAGTAAATAAGGTGGTTGGAGCGCGCACAAAAGTGGAACCACGGGTGGAACGCTCGGTACGTCGGGGTTGCCCTCTGTCACCATTGCTTTTTTATATTGAATATATTTGTTTGAGCATAATACATACGAGGATTTCGTCTCCATGCAGCAGAAGTACGTCTGCTTGCACATGCAGACGACATAGCATTATTTTGTGCTGATCATGAAAGTATCATTAATGCTGTAAATGTTGTCAAAGATTTATGTGAGGTTAGTGACAGTGCAAATACAATCAACTGGGGTTGCGCTCAATGATGTGCCGCAGCAGATGTGCACAGCAGATGTGCCTGCAGAGGCGTATTAGAAGATTTTATATTTTCCTTTTTCTTTTCCAATTTATGACCCGATCCGGGATTGCCCGTTGATCTCCCGAACCAAAGGGATATAGCCGCAGGCATCATCATCATAATCACGAAAGTGCCTGGGATTTCGACACGGTTACTAGCCAGGGACGTAGCCAGGGGGGGGGGGGGGGGGGGCTTATGGGGCTTCAGCCCCCCCCCCCCGAAATTTTTTCGTGCTGTTCATGCACCGCCCACCCAAGCAAACCGCGGTGCCGGAAATCATTCTGAATTTTCTCTAGAATGTCTTTTTCACGCTCCAAAAGACATTTCAGCGCGAACCTTGCGAACTGGGGCTGGATTTCGCGGCAGCGCCCATGCACCGGGAGTCACATAACGCAAGCAGCCCCATCCGAGCAAAGTTTCATGATGGGTGGGCGGGTGGGTGTTTCATGATGGGTGTTTTGATGGCGAACGGGCTCGTCGCGGCATCGCGGGGAGGCCGCGGAATCCATGGGGCACACGAATGTCAATTCCGAAATTTTATGGGTAAAATCTCATAAACTCTTGATGTGAAAGGTGCATTGACATTTACAAAGTTGTGCTTTAGATTTTCAAATGCGGAACTTTGTGGGTTTAATGTTGTTGTAAGCATTTGACGCCACAGGTCTGCTGACTTTCTAAAGTCTTTCATCGGAACATACAACGAGACAAGCCAAATCAACACCCTAGCCGACAATTTGATAAAGCACGCAGCGAGGTCCGATGAGACGAAGCGTTGTGGTGGTTCATTTGTGCCGTCACGTCACATAAAAAAAATATCAACATTTTTTTTCACCTACGTCAAAACATCCATGTCAAGACACTAAAGCCAGCGATGGTAACTACGTTCTTAATTATTTCTTCTACTTTGACTTTTATTCGCGACGACAGATTGAGCCTCTTCAATTTTTTTGTCCTCGCTACCTTACCCACGGGCTCCCAGAGGCAGCCAGAGCGCATGCGTTTCTCCCGTGTTGTTCCGACCACCGTGCGGCGCACTTCGGTGCGCGTTCGCTTTTCTCTGGCCGAGTGGATTTTCGCCTGGCAGAGCTTTGGGCACTTTCTGGCTAGCAGACGAGAAAAAGAAACTATCGTCGCTCGCCGCCATCACTGTGGGGACTCGACGAATTGCACCGCATTCGCTTGAGCGCAACCTCTCCGGAAAGTCTTGTCTCGCCAGTGTAGGATACCGAGCAGTATGCATATGGTTCTCGGTGGACCAAGCGTCTCACGTTTTCTTCGATATTCTTTCGGTAGCTACATTAGGTGCCCAAAGTAGGCATTCGATAGTGGCCAACATACTTTGCGCTTTTTCATTTCGGTGCGCCGGCCCCACAAAAGAAAAAAAAAGACATTGTTGTGGCGCAGCGAATTGTCGTATGGTGAAAGTTCGATTTTGTTACTTCTTTCGGAGACATTAATGGGCCACGGGACGCTTCACTTGCCGGATAGTCTTATTATACGTCACTCCACATGACAATATAGTATTTCGATAGCAATTATATGGACACTCCAGGCGCATTCCTGCCGTCGCCGTCGGCCTCATGTTTCGTATAAAGTCCAAGGGCGATAACATCGTGACCGCGCGCCGCATGCTGTGCTAGGGAAAGCGTAGGGAGCGGGATGGGGGGTTGGAATGGGTGAGACGACGATAGTGGCTCAGTCTTGTGTGCGCAAAGGAGAAAAGCGGGGAGCAAGCGCGCCGCCTTCCGTCGCGCGCGATACATCGGGGGGAGTGGATGGAATGGGGGTGGGATCTAGGATTCTGTGAATCTCTGATTGCGCAACGTGTTTATTTGCCTTGTTTGACGCATTGTATACCGTGACTTTTTCTAGATACGTAGATTTATTGGAGATTTATACGTATATTTAAATATTTTGTTGCGGGGTTTTTTGTATACGTGCAGTGAACTTGGTTTCCAGTGATACTTTTTTGCCTTTTATCAAGCTGTATCTTCGCATTTGTATATTCCATTGCATCTTAATTCGCATATCTAATGTACGAAGGCGAGTAAAATGAAAGTGAGCCAACCCACCCCGCGCAATAATTGTTCGGTCCATTATCTGCGAGGCATGCACGTGACACAGAGGCGTCTCTCTATTACAATAGTGACGCGCAGGTGCGAGTATCAAGGTTGTTTAATGCTCTCATACACTGGGTTGAACATGGTTGCGCGACATAATGGACGCTCTAGAAGTTGAGCAGCGTGGTGCCCTGAGGTTTTTGACAGCTGAAAGTATTTCCCAAAAAGAAATTAGTTGCCGTATGGCTGCCGTGTACGTTGAACATTGCTTTTCATTGGCCACTGTGAAGCATTCGAGCAAACGGTTCAAAGAAGGACGTGGAAGTTGCAAAGACGATCCAAGGCAGGGCCAAAGCCATCGTGGAATCACCCTAACAAAATTGCAAAGGTTGATGAGCTGATGAGACAGGAACGGAGGATGAGCATCGATGAACAGGCAGAGCGTGTGAACATCAGTCACGGTTCGGTTCACGGCATACTTCATGAACATCTCGGTTATCCGCTCTTGTGTGCGCAATGGTTGCCCAAGATTTTGAACTACCGCCAGAAGACGGAGAAGTTCAGCGCTGCCTTGACTCATCTGATCCGGTATCATAATAAGGGTGACGACTTCCTGTCCCCAATTATGATCGGGGACAAACCATGGTGCCACTTCTACGAGCCTGAAACACGACAGCAAAACTTACAGTGGAAACATTCGAATTCACCACCCCCAAAAAAGGAAAGGCCGTCATTTCTGCCGGAATGGTGGTGTTGACTTTTTTTTTCCCGATCGTCAGGGGCCATTACTGATAGAATTTGCTAAATCTTGAGAGACTTTGTTTCGTTATTGTAAAACGCCAGATCGGCTGCGTGTTACAATCAAGAGCAAACTACGTGGAAAATTGACGAATGGGGTCATCTTGTCCCACGAAAATGCCATCCCCACGTCGCTGATGTAGTTAATACACAACTGGCAATGTTCAAGTGGGAACCGCTGCAACATCAGCCATACAGCCCAGACCTGTCACCCTGCGACTTCCACTTTTTGGAGCATTTGAAAAAACAGCTCAAGCGAACCAGATTCGCGTCGGACGATGACATCAAAGAGTCAGTTGCAGACTTTTTGAAGCAGCAACCCAAGGAATTTAATGAGACGGGAATCACGGGACTCGTTAGACATCGGGACAAATGTCTAAATGATCATGGAGACTACTTTTAAACAAGGTACCCTGTTTGTTATATATTCGCATTGGCTGACTTTCATTTGACTCGCCCTCTTTTATTTTGCAGAACTCCTGCCTTTTAGGCGTGCTCTCTGATGCGGCTATAATTTCGGTGCAATTACTCACGATACACGACCGCTCACAGCTGCTCCTGCGTAATACATTGGAACAAATGACAGCGTCATAGAGATTTTTCACTGGCCGCTGCATATGTACAGGAATCTAAACAAGGTTCTTGAATGACAAAGTTTCATTACAATATTTCTCCTCAGCTTGTTAACTTCATGGCCTTTACATTTTTCATATCAGCGGCGTGGACTGCCTTGCTGGTTTCGAACTGATATAGTTCTAAAGGTCGTGTGATATTTTATTTACTTATTAAATAGAGAAAAAAAACATGGAAGCATTGATATCGGTTATATTGCGCACAATTTTTGGCACATACAAGTATATTCTTTTATGAATTTTACTTGTTTTGACAGTGCGTAGCATTCAAGAATTCGTTTGCAGCATCTTTAGCAATGACAATGCAGTTATTATTCATCTATTTGATCCCCAGACAAATGGTTTAAAGGGGCCCTGAACCACTCTTTATCGAAGTGGGGAAAGACATTTGAAGTGAAGATAGGCTATTTCAGAACCACTTTGCCGCAAAAAGTACTTCAATGCGTTCAGCAGAAGCGAAATTATCGGCAACCAAACGCGGCCTCAGCTGTGCTCCCCTTCCTCCTCCGATGCCTTGCACTGCGAAAGCTACGGCGGAGAAGTCACCGTGGCGCGCAGTTCAAATTTCCGATTTGGTGCCTATGCCGTGCTAAACGTAAGCCAAACGCGGCTGTCCTCAGAGAGCCGTAGTGCGCTTAGCCACTGGAATCGTGGCGGCACCTCACGGCGGCCGCGGTGTAGCCGAGCGCAGCGACCAATAGCAGCCGCGTATTGGAGTGTGCTTTATGGCGAAACAAAGCACACAGAAAAGAGCGAGGATCATGGGGTTTTTGAAACGAGAGCGTTTGAGAAAAAGGTGACTTCGCGCTCCGCTTGCGAGCTCCACGAACCGCGTGCGACACTAGAACTTGTCTGAGATGTTCACAACAGCGTATGCTACCCGCGGACTATGTTATTTCAACAAGCCCGAGGGGTGGTTCAGGGCCCCTTTAAGAGGAAGCTTTAGCTCGAGCCCAACTCCAACGCGGTCTATTCAAATACATGTAAAACGCAGAAACGCTTTTCTGTGATAACCCCCGGATCGCTTTTAATTAATGTGTTGCATTTGAGAGAGAAAGTTAAATTTTAGTGTCTGTTGGAAGCGGAATTTCTATTTAGGGCCTGAACAGGGTTTAAATATTTTGAAAAACTCGAAAGTTAAAAAAAAAAAATAGAAGCACGACGTTTACAAACTAATAGCTCTGCATCAAGCACACATGTCGCTGTTCAGTAAACGGCATCTATTATAACAGTCAAAGCGGACAAATTTGGTGTGTCAATTCGTATCTTACGTGAATTGGTTACGTTGTGTACAAGGATTCTGCGAAAGCCGTATTTCCATAATGTTAAATTTCTTGAGATTCACGTGTAACACAGAATTTTGTCCGCTGTAGATGTACTATGAGGTGCAATTCACAGAATTGTGATATCATTTTTCATTGCTGAGTTACATAGTTTTAAACTTGATAATTTAGATTTCTGAAAAGTTGCAATTTCGGTGAATTTTTAATAAACAATTGACGACCTAAATGAAAAATTCGAAACAGCAGTCAGTATAATTTAAGTTTTTCTTTTAAATGCAACAAACCTCGTCAAATTTGGTGCATTGGTTGCCGAGAAAAACGAATTCTCCTTCTACATGTATTTAGATACGAGCACCCGAGCTAGAGCTTCCTCTTGAGGAGACCGAGCTACAATGTGAGCGCCCCCCCCCCCCCCCCTAACGAAATCTCTGGCTACGCCACTGTTACTAGCCAACGACCACAAGCATTTTCTGCAATATCAGATGGGACAAGACTCCAGCATCTTATTTGAGAGTGCCTTTTGAAAATTAAAAAGATAGTGAGCCTGTGTGGCGGCGGAAAGTTGTCAAGTACTCGAAAAGGCTGACTTAAAGTGCTTTCACTGGTCAGTTTTTGCGAGAGCAACAATGTGTAATCTGTTTTTAATAGGCAAACTATGGTATATAATGCAAGTAATTCATTGTTCACGTGTGAATGTACAAAAGTTGCATACAGTTCTCGCCGTTTTCATTTGGGGATATACGTGGGTGCGCACACGGCGAACCAACCTATTTCGTCGTGTGCGCTAAGGAGGATTGAATTTGTCGCACCTTTACATAAGACAGCTAGTTAACAGATTCATGTTTTTTAGTGATGTATCAGACCCGTTTCTGCGGGCTGTTTGTCAAGTTAGTCTGAGAAGAGCATTGCCAAATTTAGTAGTCGCTTCGGAAGGTATCCAGGAGGCCTCGGTGGATACCTAATAGGATACCTAGTGGATACCTAATAGGATACCTGTCGTGTATTTTCCTACAGACTCGTCTTTCCTTGGATTACCTTTGGACTGTGTCGTGGAAAAAAACTATATAAAGATCTATGTGATATTGTCTTACCCGTTCCTTTGTATAGATCGGACTATTGTGCCGGACCATGAGCAAATGTTCTTAAACGAGTTAAAATCATGAATGTACCAGGAGGGGTTAAAACATTTTTCTTCAAATTGCATACAAATACGTATCTAGAAGAAAAAGGATTTTTTGTGCCTTGGGGGACTCACTGTTTCATTTGTCAAAAACCAGAAACGATCGAGCATGTATTTCTAGGTTGTTGTGAAGCATTTTTCTTCTGGGACATCTTGCAACGTACTCTCAAGAAAGACCTAGCTATACCTGTGGACGCTTTCGGCATAATACTTTTGCCAGTTGAAAATGCGGATTGTATTCCATTTGACCTCATTATGCTCTTGGGCCTCCACAGCATTTGGTGATCTAGGATGGCAGTTCGGAACGCTGACATAGACGCGAAGCCAAAAAGGCAATATTTCAAGGAAAGCATCAGTCGAATTATAGCCGTGTACCAGTTTCAAACCCCAGAGCCTGAATGTCTTCCAAGAGTTGAAACATTGTTAAACATGCGCGAATACTAATGGTATCACGCAAAGCCAGTTCCTTGAGACTGTTCCATCGAATGTATCCTTTTCTGTGATTGTGCTGTACAATCTGGAAAGAAAGAAAGAGAAAGCAACGGTGGCGCAGTGGTTTGCGCGCTCGGCTATACAGAGCGATAGCAGTGTCAGTGGAACAGAGAACACAGTCCTCACCGTGGCCACATTTTATTCCGATAGCAATTATATGGAAACTCCAGGCGCACTTTTTCTGCATCGTCGTCGCCGTGATATTCCGTATAAAGCCCAAGGGCGATAACATCGTCGCCGTGCGCCGTATGCTGCATGGGAGTTGCACTGGCGGGGAGGGGGGAGGCGTTCTACTGCGGCGGCTGTTGCGTATAGCGCGGTCGCGCGGGTTGCTATATTGAAAGCGATCTGCGATTGGGTCAGTGCGCTGAATGCTGATAGCTTCGTGTGCGCTGTGTTTTCGCCGCTTAGTTCGCGTTGAAGCGAGAGGCAGCACGAAGGTCAATTCCGCGGTCATTCAGTAAGATGTGTTCATGTTTGCTTGTGCGCGCGTGACACCATGCTTGTTAATTTAGTTAGTCAGCCAATGTTTACAAGTTTATACGGCCGATAAAGCCACTATCATTACTTCGCATAGCTGTCTACTGATTTGTTATTACAATCGATGCTTTGCCTATCAGGCGAAACTGCGACTTTTTTTATTTGATGAAGATGACATAATTTGTGCACCGTTTTCCTGCCGCGATTTTTTGATGACGGCGGTGTCGCACAATGAGCCAAGTAATGCTCTCGCACTAAAAGCACAAACATTCGGCAGAATCCATCTCACGATGACTCTGCGCCGCGGTCAGGGCGAAAGGCCAGCGTCTCGATCAGGTAGGAACAAAAAACACCGGGACGATCGGAGCGGCGAGGCGCTCGCACTCCGGCTCCTCCCCACCGGGTCTACCACGTGGCCATGATGTACACGCTACCGGCGCTGTATCGGCTGCGGCCTTGGGTGCCTCGATGCCCAGCGGCGCTGGCATGGAGGCACGCTACTGCGGCCATCCGACCAATGCGGCGGGCTTGCGGCTACATCGCTACATCCAGCAAGTTGGTCGAATGCCGGCGTGTGATTCGACGCCGCATGCGGCAGAACCTGTTGAGTGCGGCTGCCGATGCGAATGGTCGTACGACGGATTGCACGCAAAATCGCACCATTTGTCTCGCGCTTAATGCGTCGGCATTGAATTAATATGTTGACAGTATGAGGTGTGTACTGCAGCCGGTCTCCTTTTTCGCGCTTCCCTGAACACTCGGCGCCAGCTAGCACCGCGAAGCCTGCGTATGGCCTCCTAATGGCGAGCCGGTTGAGTGGGAAGAGCGGGAGAGGTGGTTTTCCCGTCTAGGGCAGGGCTTCTGCGCCGCCACCGTCAGCGACGTCACACGTCACGTGCGCGGTGGCATTTTTTTTTTCCCGTTGGCTTGCGACGAGTGTTTGCTGGGCGCGTCTTCGCGCGCATGTTCGTTTGCTTTGTGCAATCTATTTGTTTATGAACTTATTGCAAATGGCATTGGCATGTCTACGATGAGCGACACTGTTGATGTTCAGGCACCCATTCTTGCAAGACACTTGCAGGACTTAAAGGGCCCCTCGCCAGGTCTGGCCATATTGAGCTGACAGGCGAAGAGCATACAGTGAGCGATAACAATCGTGTCTGCAAAGTATTACATCGCTATGCGCCGCGGAAAGGTCTGAAATTTCAAACCGAACGCAAGTTTTTCCTTCGGAGGAGCGGTGGAGGACAGACGCACTAGCGTGGCCTGCAGCTGGCGCGACAGCTCCTGAATTTCGAGCTGCTGGGCAGCGATACTGGCCTCGAGGGCCGCGGTTTGGGTGTTTGACGTGTGAGGCTGCGGTTTCCAGCTTACCGGTGATGTGGTGGTGGTGGCGGGGGCGGTGGACGCCTCGGACCTAGGCAGAGGCGGGAAGGAGACGGAGCGGTGGCGGCTGGCAGACTGGGCACCACGGGAGATAGAGTGGCGGCGGGGGCGGGAAGGCCGGGAGGTCTTGAGGATGGGCACGGTGGGTGGCGCTGGTGGGGGAGGCTGATGCTTGGAGGTGGCCGGGGGCGATGACGGGCGTTCCGCTCGAACCGGAGCCCGCACGGGCGCGAGCCCTTGACGTGGGCTCCCTTGCACAGGATGCAGCAGGGGACGCAGGTCGGGGGCTCGACTGGCTTGTGGGCCTGGCCGCAGCGGTGACAGAGGGCGGACTTTGGCTTGATGCAGACATCCGCTCGGTGGCCAGGAGCCCAGCAGTTCGTACAGGCCTCGGCTCTCGGGCGGAACGGGTGGCAGCGGTAGACCCCGCAGTTGAAGACGATGGTGAAGAGAAGAGTAGAAGCGCCGACGAAGGTGATGAGGCTGGACTGGGAGCGCCCCATCTGGCGTGCGTCAGCGATGGCGTAGGGGGTGTTCACATTCATTGACTGGAGGCCTTGGACGATCTCGTCCTGGGTTTGGGAGTCCACTGCGTTGTGTATGATGCCACGGAGGGCGTTGTCGGGTGCGGCCATGTAGGCACGCAGGGGGTAAGATATGGCACCCAGGCGGAGTTCCGAGACCCGGAGGTAGAGGCGAGCGCGCGGCTCAGATAGGGTGCTGACAGTAGGGGAGTTGTTGTACGGATTCATCCGTACACGGTCGGCGATGCGTGCGGTGGCGTAGTCGATGGTCGCACGAGTGCAAAGGATTTGGAGCAGGGCTCCGTTAGTGGTTGTGCGGAGGTCAAGCCCTCCTCCCGGTCTGTAGACGATCTTGAAGTCCTCCGCTGGGAGGCGAGGTAGGGGAGCGTGACGACGGAGAGTGGTAGTGCAGGCAGTCTTGGATGGTGGCGAGGCAGGCGGCGGCGAGACGATGGGCTGGTGGGCCGCGGCTGCCCGGTGTGCTTTCACGGCACGGACCCAGCGTGAATCAGCTTCAAGCTCGGCAGGGCTGATGGAGGTGTCTGCGACTTGATATTCCATGTCGGCGTGTGAGCTGTATCGACGTAGGCGGCGAAATCGGGCGGCGTCGACAGCAGGCGTTGCGCGGAACGCAGCTCCCGCGTAGGCAGAGTCCGCTTCAAAAAGGCGGTCGGTGGGAAACCAGCAACCGTGGAAGAATCTCCCCGGTCCATCCCAGGGTTCAGCGCAGCACGCTCCCTCTCGATCGCACGCCTCGTCGCGGCAGCTAGTCACGTAAATGCAAAGGAGTTTGCCAAGTTGGCCGTTTATAGATAGGGAAATGAACACATATGCACATGTGTTCATTTCCCTGTCCATGAACGGCCAACTTTGCCTCTTCTACCTTTATATATATATATATATATATATATATATATATATATATATATATATATATATATATATATATATATATAATTCAGATACCCTAAAGGCCCTTACGGGCATTACATGGGGGGGGGGGCTAACAACAAGATATTTCAAGCACAATTTGGGTGGGAAGGCAATACAGAAGACCGTAGTATAGATCACCGAATACAACAAGAAAGTAAAAAAGAAGAAATAAAAAGAAAGAAATGCGTACATGATAGGAAAAAAATACACTCGGTACAAAGCATGTAAATGCACTTACAATGCGTCAAAGGCACAAAATTCTGTTTTTACTCGACATGCGTATTTAAACTTAGCTTCAAATGAATTACAAACGAGTCATGATCATGTATAGAAGCAATTTCATTTGGAAGCTTGTTCCAGTGATAAATAGCAAGAAAGAGCGGTGATTATCGATGGAGATTCGTACGCGCAAATATGGGACGCAATTTGAAGGGATGGCCGAAGCGGAGGAAACTTCTTTGCGGAGGTTTGACATGGGATTCTGTAAAGGATGATGGGGTATGATACAATCTGTGGAAGTGGGAAAGCAGCGCTAACAGTCGTCGTTTTTCTAGAGAGGGTAACTGGAGGGACTCTTTGATAGCCGTGATGCTGGATGTTCTAGAGTAGGTTTTAATGGTGAAACGTGATGCTTTATTTTGTAAAGATTCAAGCTTGCTTATTAGGTATGTCTGATTTGGATTCCATATTATGGGAGCGTATTCCATCGTTGAACGAACTACAGCTGTGTAAGCTAATAGTTTAGTTGACTGATTTGCTAAATACAAATTTTGCCTAATGAATCCAAGTGTTTTATTTGCTTTCGAAATTATTTCATCAATCTGATCATTCCATGTAAGGTTTGATGTTAAATGGACGCCCAAATATTTTAACGCAGACAAATTCTCTATGCACATATTGTTCATAAAATATGAACTTAAGTGAACGTTACTGGCTCTGGTAAATGTCATTGTGTTTGGTTTAGAAACATTTATTTCCATTTGCTATTGCTTGCACCAAAGTGAAATTTTGTTCAGGTCGGCCTGTAAAATATTAGTATCTTCAGAGGTGATAATTTGTCTGTAAAGAACGCAGTCATCTGCAAACGACCGAATTGTTGAGGTCAGGTTGTTACTGACGTCATTAATGTAAATTAAGAATAAGATTGGTCCAAGTACGGAGCCCTGATGAATGCCAGATTTAACTTGTGCTAGAGCGGAAACTGATCACTTACGGAAACAAATTAGTAGCGATTGGTTAAAAAACTTGAGATCCAATTAACAATTTTACCATGTACGTTAAGCCGCCTAAGTTTCATCATTAAGCGAGAATGGGGAACTTTATAGAATGCTTTGTTGAAGTCAATAAATATGGCCTCGATTTTTATGGAATCGTGAACAGCTTGATGAAGATCAGTTATAAGTTCAAATAGTTGTGTTTAACAAGAGCGTCCTTGCTGAAGTCCATGCTGATTATTAGAAAAAAAAGTTATGTTCAGATAAATATTTCATAACTGCGGAACATGTGGTATGCTCAAGGTACAATTCCTATATCTATTGATTGTTGGAAAAGGGCGACTAACAGGGGATATATTATAGGCTTAATTATTTTAAGCATCTTTGTGCAGATGTCATCTGGACCTGACGCTGAGTTATCCGAAAGTCGATCGATGGCCGATTCTATTCCCTCCGGTGTAATTATAAGGTATTTCATAGATGAGTTAATTGAAAGAAACGTAAGATCAGGTGGTATTGGGTTTTCGTTTGTGAATACAGAGCTGAAAAACGAGTTTAATGCAGTCGCATCTTCGGATGGTGAGAGTAGCACGCCGTTATTAACGATTGGTATAGTGGATTGAAAAGAGTGTTTAGAGTCAATTATTCCCAAAATTTTTGGGGGTTGTTAATTAACATACTGACAATGACACCGTTAAAAAACTTGTCTTGAGGTGCTTCAAATTCCGCTTTACATTTATTTGATTGCTCTCCGTAGCGCTGCCAATCACCATCCGAGTCGGACAACTTAGCTTTACAGTAAAGACGTTTCTTTTTTATTGATTGCTCTCTTCACTTGGGACGTGAACCATGTGATCTGTGTTGATGAGGTGATTTCAATTTTGGGAACGTGCTTTTGTTTCAGTTCAGCAAGCTTTTTTCGGATAGCGAGCCAGTTATCATTTGTATTGCGATAAGCCATGGTTGTCAAGAACCACACAGAAAAAGTTGACAGCTCTGCAAGAATCGCGTCGATATTTGCACGGGAGTAATCGTAAATAGATTTCGTTGCTTTTTTCTGGTTTACTACTTTGTAAAAGATATTCACAGTGTACTACGTTGTGGTCGCTAATGCATTCAGGGACGTGAACAAGCATATTTTCCGGTTCGGTTGTGAGGACTAGATCTAGAACTGTGTTTCCACGTGTTGGCTTGCAAACTATTTGATGCTGATCAAATTAACAAAGAACATCAAGAAATTCTCTGCATTCGCTCTTCCTTGCGCAACCTAGGGGCATACACGTCTGCCAATATATAAACTTTATTTGTCAGCAAGAGATTTTAAGGAGGGGTGGTCGGAGCCCCCCAGTCCAGGGCCCCACTGGCCTATGCTAGCTGCATGATCTAGCTAATTAAGGACTTTTGTACTCCCAAGTTGGAACGGGCGAGCTGTGCCTCCAACTGCTCCATTGTGTCATTGCTGTTTGGCCTATGAGGGCGCTTAGTGCATTCCCAGGTTACATGTATTAGGGTGGGTATGCCACCGCACCAAGGGAGTTCGCCCTATAGCGAGTGGGATACATGGCGTTTAGCAATTTTAGATGGGGGAAACCCCAGTTTGTATTTTGCGCCAATCGGCGGCTTCTTCCCCGCTAAGTTGTGGGTTAGGCGCCGGATATCTTCTGCGGACTCCGCACTGATGAGCAAGGATGTCTTTGGTAAACTTTCGGTTTAGATTTTTTGTTCTTCCATACATACATACATACATACATACATACATACATACATACATACATACATACATACATACATACATACATACATACATACATACATACATACATACATACATACATACATACATACAACTATCAGCGCATCGACGTACTAGAAGTGCTCGTGCGGTGGCCAATGTAGTCATCACTATTTTTCCCTTTATGTGTGTGTATTTTTAGCAGCAGGTATATGTACTTCAGCAAGTGACAACTAAGCCAGTTAATCGACAGCTCAAGTTTGCTGATCACTTCTGAACATGCTATTGTGAAACAAGGAGTTTCGTGTTTTCTGGAGACGAACAAGATCGCAAAATCTGCAGACACGCGTTTGAACGCCCGTAGTTCGTTCACTGTGTTAACCGTGTCCCCGATGTGAGACTGCAACCAGAGGCTGTATTCTCGAACGATCGTTTTCGGGGGTACGATCACTTTCGTGAGATTTCGGATGCCTCGGCACCGGACGCATCGGCGTCTATGGCCGACAGCGTTCATTGCACAGTACCTCGCCCGCACAAGCAGGTGAACGACGCGCAGTGGCATCTGGCATGGTGCGAGGAACGCTGTCCGCCGCAGACGCGCCCGGTGCCGAGACAGGCGAAATGTCGCAAAAATGCTCGTACCCCCAAAGTAATCGTTCAAATATACCATCCCAGACTAGATAGTGCTTCACATAGACATGCAGCCATGTTGCTTCGGCATGTTGCTTCGTTTCGTTGTTTTGCTCCTCGGTACGCATAATTTTTTTTTTTTTGAAGAGATAGAGTTTTGTTAGCCGATGAGGAAAATTCACCATTTTGGCATTATCACCCGAGTTTTTTTACCCGCGCCCTCACTGTGATCCCATTCTCCCACCATGTCCCAGCTGGTGCAGTCGTTCAAAACATCTGTTGTCCATGACACGCGCGGTGGCTGGGCACAATTATATCGATCGTTTGATGCGGCAGGCCCTTCGGGCATTTCTGGGTCGTTCCTTATTGGTGACCGCCGAGTCGCTCGTCGCTGAGGTGGCAAAGCGCATTTCGCTCACGATGGCGCTCTCGACCCCGACGGAGGCGGGCACCAGCTGCCGCTGCTCCTCAAGTTCGACTTGCTGCCGGTCCAGCTCATCCTGCATCATGCTTTGGACGCGCTTCGTCAGGTCCGCCACGTCGTCCGTGGTCAGGCCGTCGGTGCTGACTAAGGGCAGCACGGTCAGCTTAACAATGCCTGCACACACCAGTTGAAGCGATGTGCACGTGCTGCGCGAAAGCCACACACCGATTTTCACATAATACAGGACATGTTTCTTTAGCCGTTAGTATGTGCACTATGGAAATTCTTAAAACACGAGGGCGCAGAAGTGATGGCTACGCACAACTACTTGTCTAGCCTGATTCGCACCGCATGAGATTGCCTCCTGTCCTTTTGTTTGTCTCTCTCTCACTTGATTGTGTTTGTGTGGTGCGCGTGCGTGCGTGCGTGCGTGAGTGAGTGAGTGAGTGAGTGCGCGCGCGATATATATGTATTTTAATCTATATTAAATATTTATTATAAGGGATGGCGCACGAGCGTAAGCGAGGAAAGGTATCACTGCAAAAGTCCGACGCCTTCCTGCTCTGCACGGGCAATTGCGTGTCGACTCCCTTTAAGGGTCAGTTCTGCCGCCGCAGAGAAAGCCGAGTTACACCTGGCGGAGGACTTGCCGGTAGAGGACCCTCCTTATTTCAGTATCAGTCCTCTGCGACTCGCGCCCTGCTCTACAGACCTTCTAGAACCCACAGAAGGCTCGCCGCAGCGTTATCGGCGTGCTGTTGACCTGATCAATTGCGTGCCCTGCAGTACAGCGGCGTTGACCTCTGTCTTCACTGGCTCCCTTCCCATGTAGCGATTACGGGGAATCAGAAGACCGGATGTTCTGGCTAAAAGGACTCACCACTCGGCTTCCATCAGCCCCGGCTTTTGACTTCTATAGGCACACTCTACGGCGGCTGTTCATCGCATCTCACCCTGACCCTTATAATCGATCGCCAGTGGGAACCTTCCCTGTCTGCTCCCTCAGAAATGGCTCCCAAGGAGAGAGCGATCTCTCCTCTTACGCCTCTGAGCCGATTGCTGCTGGACATCCACCAGAATATTCAGCAAGGACAGGACAAGCTCCCCGGCCTGCTCAGCGTGCGGCGCATCAGACACACTGGAGCACCTCCTGTGCTCGTGTCCCGCATAGTCGGCACAGCGCTTGACGTTGACCTGCTCGCTCCGGCGCATGGCCCTTCCTTCTGCCTCTTCAGCGGACTTGCTCTTTCCCACGAATCACCGCCGCCTGGTCATCAGCGCTCTCCTATAGAGTTCCTGGAGGTAACCAGGCTGTCGTGCTCGCTCTAGGGGCCCGCCTTGCCACCAATTCCCGCGTAACTGTGCTGCCAACCGCCATTCCATCTATTCTCTCCCTTGCTTTCTCTTTCTGCTCCTTTTTATATACGTAGACATGCAGAGTCGTGCTCCCTGCAATAAAGCAGAAACTTTCATCTATGCAACCTATTTGTCTCTCTCACAATATCCCCGAGAGAGCCGACGATGGTCCTGGCGTTCAGGTGTTGGCGGGTAGATACAGTGGTTAAGCGAACTTGCACATGCTTCACCTACGGAGTACACTATTCTTCTCTGTTGTCATCTTGTGCTTTCTTTTTCTTCTTGTACTGCCACCCATTCTAAGATGTCTTCCGTAGTTGCAGCCCTAGCTCTCGCCTTCGATGATGAGAACTTTAAAAAATTAAATTGTGGAGTTTAACGTGCCAAAACGACTTTCTGATTATGAGGCATGCCGTAGTGGAGGACTCCGGTAATTTCGACCACCTGGGGTTCTTTAACGTGCACCTAAATCTAAGTACACGGGTGTTTTCGCATTTTGCCCCCATCGAAATGCGGCCGCCACGGCCGGGATGAGAATTTGGGTTCCCCTGGAGGGACGATGTTCGAGATCGGGTTGCGGTTCGAACAGATCGTTATGCTTGATGTGCAAGAACTAAAACAAACCAAGCCCCACAGAACTCTCAAAAGGATGTCTACCGGCAATTTTCAACAGGTGGGTGTTCAACTCTCAACCGCTGAGATACTATATTGGTAGAGCACCTGGCCGGGAGCACGCTTGTACTTATTTTACCAGTATAAGTACTCAGGTGCACCGAATTAATAGCAGCTAGAAGCACGAATTGAACAGATAATTGGCTGGATTTATTTCCAATCTAAGTTACACAGCTATATATGTGACACGGCAATATGCTCGGTTGCACCGTATCTGTTGCTGGGTAACGCGGTCCGAGTTGCTTCCCCGGGCGGCGTGCCAAGTCAAAGTGCTGGGTTGGGGCATACGGACGGTGTTCTCGTAAGTCTTCCATTTTTACGTTTAATATACAACACGTACTCTGCGATAGCTCTCGTCTGCCTGCCATACATAGCCGCGGATTATGTTCTACCAGAATGCCGTCAGCGGTCGGACAAGGGGCGCCAGAGTCCTGGAAATATCTATGGGGTGCCCTTTCGAGATGAGAACCCCCACAAATAGCCGAACACCAGGCCAGGGGGCATCTCTACCCATTAGCAAAACCAGTTGGTTTCTGGTGGCACCGGGACTTGATCCCAGTACCTACCGCATATGAGGCGGACGCTCTATACAACAGGCAACCACTGCGGTAAAAGGATATGCCTGCCAGTCCATTCAATCGCAAGCTGGCAATTTCCAACAGGTGTGCATCCTTCTCAAGCGTTGAGGTCTTCATGATGGATTTCCATCGACAAAATTTTCTTCGTTCTCCCTCAGCAACGGATGTACATTTATACGCCTATCACAGATGGGTTATCCAATATCAGCCTCATCAGCGAGCGCCTCGCCTCCTTTCACGTCTCGTTTATGCAGATATGCCGATATTTTACCCCAAGTACCATAGGCGTGTTCGAGGGGGGGGGGGCGCAAACTGAGTGCAATGTCGCTGTTTCATTATAGTGTCTCGATGTCCTCCTCGCCCGCGGCAAGAAGGGCATCGAGGCACCCTAAGCTCCATGTCCCATGCGCGCCTTCTAGGGCTGCTTTTGTTCTTTGTTAATTAGGGTAGTGTGCTGTCTACCAGCTATGCATCGATCGTTCAGCATTGGTAAAAAAAAAATGCAGGCCTTTGCTTTATACACCGCGGTAGCGCAGTGACTAAAGCATTACACTGCTGAGCTCCAGGTCGCATGTTCGAAACCAGCCGCGCCGGTAGCATTCCGATGGAGGCAGAATGCAACGTAGCTATTGCACCTCACATTGGGTGTACGCTAAGGAAAGAACATAAGTTTGGGCATGTTGGTATTGCAAGCAAGCGCTGCAATAAAGTTTGCCTCACTAGTGAACATCCCTGCACACTGCTATGCCCAGTACCGTGGTCAGTTTGAAACGTTGAGGCTGGTGGTAAACGTTCTGGTCGAAGTTGACACCATGCACGAGTGCGGAAACTTGCGTGGGACAAGTACGGATAGCTCTCAATTGCGGCCGGGTGAAGACAAGGGTTTCCAAGGATATTAACATTTAATGAGAGGGCAGAAGGGCTCGCACGCAGGTCTGAAACCAGGTAAATTATGGACGCGTCAACGAAACATTGCTGTCACTAGCAAATGCGCTCGTCCATGTCGGCGAAAAGTTTCGCAAAACCCTTCCCTCTCCAGTGTTTGTCCCGCGGCTCTTAGATCATGATCTGTCCTATTATACATGGCGGAAGGAGAAATTACGGAAGAATAAAAATGGGTTGAAGTTCAAAGAGTAGGCATTACCAAATCATGACCGGCAGCTTATCGCTATCCTTGAAAAGATAACTGGACAATAATTGAGTTCTGCCGATACTAACATACGAAAAGTTAACAAAGCAGCTTCAGCTGACGTTAAGGATCGCACAACGAGCGATGAAACTAGAAGTGTTAAATAACCTGAAGGTACAGGAAGACAGCAATGTGGATTAGAGAGAAAACAGGGCAAGCCGAAGAAATGTTGTTTGGTAGACCATGTAATGCGTAGGGAAGATGGTGGTCTGTTAGAGTTACATAATGGGTGCCACGAGAAGGAAAGCGCAGTCGAAGACGGCAGAGAAGTATGTGCGGTGTGATGAAATTAGGAAATGCGCAGGGATAAGATGGGGTCAGCTGGCGCAAGACAGGGGCAATTGGAGACCGCTTGCGGAAGCTTGTAGGGACATATACAGGGTGATCAATTTTATGTTTTACGGAATTAAAAAAAATAGCCTGTTGCAGATAGCATAATTCTAGTCCATGTGCTGGATTATTCAGATAGGCGGGCATTACTTACACGAGAATTGAAAACACCTATTAAACTAATTAACAAAATTCACTAATGAACTTCTGAATTAATTACTTTACGGTAGATATTGCCACTTATGAATTGTAGCCGATGAGCTTGCAAGGCGTATCCACCTAGAATGAATTTCCAGAATGACGCCAGTTTGGATATATACGCCATCAAACTCGCCGTAAAAATTCATTGTTGTTCCACTTACTTTTTTCACAAAACGCTCTCTCATACAATTAAGCATAAAAGTAACTGGAACGCCTATGTATTTCGTCGCACACTTTGGGAAATAATATCTCAGAGCTGGTGTCATCCTGGAAATTCATTTCAGGTGGCTACGTCCTGCAAGCTCAACGGCTATGTATATATAATTCGTAAATTGCAATATGGGTCGTAATTAATTAAGAAGCTAATGAGTGAACTTTCGTTAATTAGTTGAATATGTGGTTTGATTTCTCGTGTTAGCAATGTCCGCCTCTTCGAATAATCGAGCTCAACCACAGGCATTATATCTGCCACAGGCAATTCCTAAAAATTCCGTAAAACTTGAAAATCATCATCCTGCATAGTCTTATAATGATGCTCTTTAATGATGCTCGTCATGGCAATCTGCGCATTACAATAATTTCAAGCTCAATTCTATAGAAAACCCGTCAGCGTGCTTTTTACATTATGTTGGTACATGGCAACTTATTAGCCTACAAGATTCGTAGCACATCCTCTCACCAGAGGTTGCTGTTGCGACAGTACCGCTTTGTACAGCAATTGCCTTCAGGCCCTTGCGTTCAAGGGTTCGGGTGAGGCAGTGTACTGCTATACTGCATCTTTTTGCATACCATCCTTTTGAAGCATATCTTTTGATGCTCACAACACACGTCCCTTGTCAATATGTATTTTACGCCCCTTACTGCGAATGTTTCGAGGCCACTATTCAGCCATATGTTACACCTGCCCTTCGCAAGTCATTCATGATCATCTACTTGGCGCTCTTTCGCCAGACCTGGCTCTTGCCTCATTAAAGCACATACACGATCATCAAACCTCAGCGAGCTAAGGACTCACCGTCATTGAACTTCCTCTCTTTGGAACAGAAGAATGATTTGTAGTTGCTGAGCACCAAAGGGAGTACGGGGGCCTGTAACAGATTGAAAAGCATTCCTTCACTGCGATCTTATGCAGAGCGTGCGATAGCGATATGTGCATGATAAAACAAGCTGATTTATTCTCACGAGCCGTGTACTCTCACAAAGGGCATCCGAACCGTGAAGAAGGCAAAAAAAAAAAAGGAAATTAAAGCGTATGTCTTTTTTTTTCTCATTACTGAATGTGATTAACAGGAGACGGATTTTCTCCTACATTTCTTAATTTTGTCGAAATTAAGCACTGTTGATTTTCCTTCCCCAAGGTGAATTTCGCTCATATTCCTTTTTACTGTGCTACCAGGTAACCCTGACTGTGGTTCTTTAACACTTTCTGGCATGTTTGTCACCCCAGATGACTATCTTTTCTGGACTTTATTGCTCCTGAGGATCGTGAGCCCCTTTTACGTACGCTTCCTTTACACAAAAGCGGCGGCGAATCCGTTGTCACGTGTGACAACTTTTTTTTTTTTTTTTCGACCGCGATGGCCTCCATGGCGCGCGATACACGCTGGACTTGATTTGTGTGTAAGTGCGCGCGCGCGCGTGTGTGTTTAAAGAAATATAAGTCCTTACTCGGTTTGCTAAACTGCTAAACTGCTAAAATTACTGCTAAACTCTAGTACTAGGCCCTTAGATCACTTCAAGTGGCCGCCTCACTTTGACTGCAAAGGGGGAAAATGTTTGTTTTCTTGTGTGAACATGATTTTCCCACCAGATGTTCACCATTTCCTCAACAACACTATAAGTTTTGCTCTCGAGATGCACTTCTGTTCATGAAAGCGTTCAAGGGACACTTGAGAGCAACACTAAATCGGTTGTACAGTGGCAAAGCATTCTTCCAAAGCAAGAAAGTTTGACAAACTCAAACTTTCTATTTTTTCTTTAACTTTCTGGGTAGGACTTCGAATAGCAGCCAGTTGTTTTGGTGCTGCAACTCTATTTAACGCTTATAAATACAGTGGAATAATGTCCTTGGCAAGCATGCAACTTGAACTGGCGCCAACTGCCGAGCTAACCATAGTTGCCTGTCTGGTGATCTAGCTCCGCTATACTAAGCAATACCTACAGCAGTTATAGGAACACTAAAGGTTACTATTAAGTCAACGTGGACTGTTGAAATACCATCCCAGAAACCTCGAAACGCTTGTTTCGTGCGAAGAAGAGACTTATTTTAAGAGAAAATGCGTTATGAAGCGTCCGCGTACCTCTAGCGCAGTTCAAATAGCCCGCCCTCCGATCGAGGAGTGGTGACGTCATGGTCTCATATTGACGTTGCGCCGTCGGTGAGGGAAACGGCGCCCGCAAACGGCGCTACGGCTTTTCTGCGCAAAACGCAAACGCGCGGCCAGAAACAGAGCCAAGACAGAGCCGACAGCAGCGCGAAAGCGGGACTGTGGTGGCTAGCGAGAGAAAGCGCGCGACGATGAGCTGGTTCTTTATTTTACGACGCCAACTTCGACGCTCGTTGCAATGGTCGACCCTGACAACGACACATCGACTCGCCAAGCTGGGCTCGACTTCAGAGATTTAAGCACTGATGAACGTGACGTGCTGCTGAAGGCTCGCGCTGCCGGCGTCATTGCGTACTACTACGACGGCGGCCTACTTTGAAACGCACTCCACACGACTTCAGTAAGTCGGCGTTGAACTCGCACTCCTCTGGACGAAAGTGCAGCGAGCACACTACGTGATTTTTCGGCTCTTTGCCAGCGCGCTGTGGCATAGGTACGGCACTTAACCACTTCGAACGGAGAGGTTCACTCGTTGGCACACAGTGATAAGTAACGTTGGATTCGCCGCTGCAACTGCCCTTGGCCAAGTTCCGCTGACCGTTTGCGCATCTCACGACATCACATGGACGTCGCATCCTCGCTGCTTGTTCCAAATGCAAGTTTCGCGAGCTAGCAGAACCAGCGCAGCATGACTCGATAACGAAACAACTGAAACTTCAAAGCGCGCGTGGCGCAGAGTCGAGCGAAAACGAAACCTTTCGACCACCCGTACTACTGAAGGGTACCGTCAAAGTGTTATTTTTTCTTAGAATCAAACAGAAGTAGACAAGTTGCATTTTCTTCCGTCTTATAATCTAATGAAATGATCTTTTTAGTATGAGTAGTTGAGTACTAGTGACAAACTATGATGAGGAGTGCCTTCGTCATCGGGCTAGTACCAGAATGTCGCTGGGGGGTCTCAAATCGTGTCATGCATTTACCTCAATTTCTCGGTTACTAAAGCTCTGTTCGCGATTATATTGACGCCTTAGACGTTCTAGAGCATTGCTTTATCGCTTTAACTTGACTTCATAGTACACTTTAGTGTACCTTTAAGTCAATCAAGAACTGCTGGTTTATTTATTTATTTTCTTTAACACATTTGCTATTATAAAATTTGGAGGACGCTTCAGCTTCGCCTTTAAGAGTGGAACGCGGTAGATTTCAAAGATCCCTGACTGCTTGTCACGTTTCTCGACAACCGCAGCTTTCTCGCGCATGCGCGGAGCCGAGCGCGATGGTGGTGTTGCAAGGAACCGAGCGGGCCGCGCCGCGCCGCTCGGAAAAAGGGGTTTGTGTCCGAGTTTCCGCGTAACAAAGTTCTGTTTTCTGGTACATTCGAATTAAACTCCGACACTATCATGTCTGTCGGTTGTGTTTAGGTCGTACTGTACGATTTTTCTGACGCACGTTTCTTTGAGGAATTCAATTATTTCAGTAACACATCTGCGCCACGCGGAGCGCCTGCGTGATTGTGGTTCGGGATGATTTTTCGTCAATCGACGTCCGACATCGGGTTTTTTTTTTTTTGCAGCACGGGGCCCTTAACTCTGTTGCGTTAATATCTTGACCAATCTCATAAGAGTCGTATCATAGAGAAAGAATTCAACAAGAAGGGACACTCGGCGAAAACTGGCAACAGGAAATCCGTCACGCTAGTATTAATGTCGACCGTTTGCTGCCACGAGCATCGAAAAAAGAACAATGTGAAATAAAGTTAGCAGATATTGTTCTTTTATTCTTTCCAGGCAAAACTAAAAAGTATCTCCGTATGAATTAAGATTAAATTATACTTTCTGACTTACTTTTCTTGCGTCACTTAGCGACAGGCCAATGACGCGCCAGATGCATGCGTCATGAGTCAGACATGCCGCCGATGCGAGCGAAGCCGGCTGCGCGTGTGAGCGTTGGCTTGTTCGGCGACCCATCTGCCTGTTTTTCTTTTTTACAGCGAAAGCTGTATGACTAACCTTCCGCACTTTTTTCGGCGTCCGGCAACAGAAACGGACTTAGCGATTTCTAACAAGCCCATACAGGGCAGAGCGGCGGCGCAGGTGTCAAAATGCGGAACAGATTAGAACGCTCGCCGTGAACAATAGCGTGTTGTCAAGGTTATCGCAGTATATAAGCAGGAGAGGTATCGACGCTAAGAACAGCTGCGTTGTCGATGGGGCGGACACGTATAGCTCATACACCCCAAGAACAACATGCGCACGAGGAGCGCAGGAGGGAACAGCAACGAGAATGTAAACGGCGCCGGCGCGAAACGACCACCGACGAAGAACGTTCCCGCGATGCTGAACGAAAACGACAATCGCGAGCGCGGGCACCTCCGACCTAGCGACGACACCAGACTCGCAACGCAAAAAATGACAACCATTCCACTCTGTGAAGATATAATGACAGCGAAAGCAGTTTGCTTTCCGTTTGAGAGCTTTGACTGTCGTCAGCTTTCGCTGCCATTCCATCTTCCCAGAGTGGAATGGTTGTCATTTTTTGTATTTACCTATGGTTTGTTGGGCTCCCGGCGTATTCTTGCGTTCCTTCTGCACTTCGACACGGTACCACTGCACTATTGGACTACGGCAAGGTGCGAAAGTTTGTTTGAGAGTCTGCGACGCATGCCAAGCAGTTAGTTAACGGCACGGAATATATCCTTGTGACGCAGTAAGCGAAAAACAGCTCGGCCGTCCTGGCGCAGTTAATTTGAGTTATAAATACATATGACTTATACTGGGAGATGTTTGCAACGCTTTCTGTGAGTCCCGCTGTATTGTAACTAAGTTCGGTAGTTTTTGGGCGTGCTCGTTACGCCTGTTGTTGTGACGCAGTTAGTTTCGCGTGTACAGAACCTCACTGGGACAAGTTCGTGACGCTTTCTGTGACCCCTAGCATGGCTGTAATTACTTTAGTTACTTTTAGGGTTATTTTAAGGCACGCTCGCCGCGCTTCCATGGCGTGGTGACGCAGTTCGCGAAAAGCAGCTCGGCTGTAGTGACATAGTTAGTTTGGCGTGCACTGAATCTTATCGGGAGAAGTTTGTCATGCTTTTTATGGCCCCGCAACAACATATACCTTCTTTCGGTGCTCACGCTTGTCGAAAACGCCAAAAGCGATTGCCAAGAGTGGTAACATGGGAGTGTGTTGCTTGCGCCGGCAGAACGCGCAAAAGATAACGCGCCGAGCAGCTAAAAAACCATGAACTCGAAAATTATGTTTTCGGAACCACTGAAAACAGGCTTTGCACCCAAGCATTTGTCTTTAGTGCGAGTAGAAGGAACTCTGCGAGCGTCTAGCGTGGGTCTGGTTGAGAGCCTGTGTTGTAGGCACATCTCTGTATACACGTAGCGTACTATCGCGTCGGTTGAAGCCAAGTTCTTTTGGAAACGTGCAGTCGCCTGTGTATTTGTGCTCCTAAAGTGCAGGAAATAAGGCCCGGGAATGGAGGAATGCTTTCGTGATGTGCACGGTATTGTTTGGGATGAGTCGGGCATTTTCTACCCCATGTATGTAAAAGCAAATTGACTATTTGTAATGCCACCCATTCACCCCTTTCGCCTCAACATGCATTATTCTTATAAAGCCCGTTTCACATGGTGGGAATTCGACTGCGTGTTCGCACTAGCAAATTAGCAGATGCGGCAAGGACTGCGAACCAATCACAACGCAGATTGTAGGCACGTCATTGTGGCCTTCCTGCTTAATTTTTGCTTTGATGATGTAACGCACTCAAACACAAAGAACTTTCACGAAAACAATTTTTTAAGTTGCTATCCTTTGTTCTTACCGAAGCGAACTGACGCGAAGCATAATTCAGTCCTGGGCTATAGGTGCTCGCAAATGCGAAAATCGCAGCAGCCGCGCTCGGTGCATGTGAAACGGTAATGCGAAGTTAGCATTTGCGGAAATCGTGTAGCTGCGAAAGACGCAGTGTAAAATCGCACCATGTGGACCGGGCTTAAGGTGTTTTTATCAGGACACATGCTTATAATTTACTTTTTCGGCTGACGTCGTCCGGTGGAGTTTCGTTCGGAAACTGCTGCTGCTTAGCTGGTGCCACAACCTTGGATGAATGCACAAAGAGACCGGAACGAGCATTTATATAAAGTAAAATGAACATTTCCTCATTTCACAAGGTGTCTTGCGTCTTTATGAAATTGCACGTGACACATATATTCGATGGAGGCTTGTTAAGATGGTTCGCAATCATTTAAATAATAAAACTATTCCGCACCAAGACCGCGCGCGGTTGAGCAGTAGAAGCAAAATAAATGCCGCGCCGATCAGTGCAGCCAGCGTAACGCGTTTCAGCTAGCGTTCAAAACGCGCGCGCCCAAAACCGAAAGTGTGGTTCAGGTATTAATGTCGGCGGCTTGGTGTGCTGCAGTCAATCCGGTCGCTGGGCTCTATGGGAGTGTCCGCGCTTGTTGAATCCTTTCTCTATGGTCGTATGATTGCTTGGATTAATTGATGGATTTCAACATCCCAGGATTACACCTCCCTGGGCTAGATCAACCAACGCACAAAAAAAAAAAAAAAAGAACGGCGCAGTCTTCGATTCACTGCTATAGCGACGGCGTGGTGAAAGGCTCATGATTCATTTTGGTCATTTGTGGTTGAAACCATGTTTTGGACCGGTGCTGAGCAAAAGAACGCCATGGTAGCTGGGCGGCCATCGCAAGTAACGACAACATGAGATGGGGTTCGTGTGGCACTCGCATGAGGCACTCGCACTCTGACCTGTGGCTCAGAAGGCTCCGAACAGAAGAGTTTTCCAGCTACCCGCGCGCCATTTTTCCCAAGCGCGCGGAGAAAGAGAGAGTAAAATAGCTTTATTAATAATAATATTTGAATGGCGAGAGCAGTGTGGGAGGAACCCTCAGTCCAGGGTCCCTAAGATGATTCCGGCGATGTTTCGAGCCCGTTGTATCACAGCTCGAAGGACATCGGGAGGTCCGTCGCGGAGGGCATCGTCCCACAGCTCTTTGTTGCGTAGGGGGTAAAGGAGAGTTGGCAAGGGAGGAAAGAGGTTTGCAGTGCACTCAATCGTGACGTGGAAGATTGTGGGCGAGCTGCCACAGCCAGGGCAACGATCTGCATAACAGTGTGGGTAGAATTTATTGAGAGAGACAAGATTTGGAAAAGTTGCGGTTTGTAACTGGCGTAATGCCACTGCTTCCTCCCGCGAGAAGGACGGCGGTGGTGCGGCGTGGGTGCGACGAATGCGTGTATAATGACGGAGTATGTCTTTGTAACGGCGCAAGGGATCCCCCCACTCTGAACTAGTCGCCTCACCACGCCGAGTCGCCCGGAGGGAAATTTCTCGGGCAACCGCATGTGCGCGTTCGTTACCCGGCAGCGAGGTATGGCCAGGGGTCCAGAGTAAGTGGATTCGGGGAGGTGTGGTTGGTGTATTTTGCGGGATCTGTTTGAGAATTTGGTGCGCCGCTCTCGGGATGCCATGTCCTGATAGGAACGCCCGGCATGCCTGTTGCGAGTCCGTCAATATATACACTTCCTCAGGAACACGGATGGCGTGTCGAATTCCAAGAGCAACACCGAGAATTTCTCCGTAAGCAGCATTTGTTCCGCGCATTGCAGCAGAGTCTCTCAGGGATTCGGTGCCATCCAAGACTACCGAGGTATAGCCCTCTTGAGTGCGTGATGTGTCTGTGTATAAAGTATGTGTTTCCGGGATGTTTGCAAGCATGCGGCAAACGTATCGTACACGGGCTTTGCGCCGCCCTTTGTCATGCTCGGGGTGCATATTGCGTGGTAATGGATGAATACTTAGTGCTTGGCGTATCGCTGACGACAAGATCGTTGGACGGGTTTCAGACTCAAGGGGTGGGACAGAGCATCCTAGCCGTGTGAGAAGATGGCGGTCAGTAGGAGTGAGTAGGAGGCGCTGGCGATGGCTGACCCAATGTGTCTCTAGCAGCTCGCCTAGTGTGTTATGTGTCCCCAAGTTAAGGAGCCGGTGTGTGGTAGTATAGTTCGGGAGGCCATGGGCCAGCTTCGTCGTTTTGCGAATCATTGCGTCTATGCGAAGTTGTTGCGCTTGGGTCAACCGCTGAAATGGGAGATGGTATGTAAGGCGGCTGATCACGCATGCCTCCACCAAGCGCAGCAGGTCCTCTTCTCGAAGGCCCGAGCGCCTGTTGGAGGCCCTCCGGATCATGGCCAGAATTTGCTCAATCTGTCTGGATAGAAGGGAAACAGTGTAGTTTGACCTGCCATCCGCTTGGACGTGTAGGCCGAGGATACGAGCACGATTAACCTGTGTTATCGGTGTGCCATCCACGTGCACAGTGATAGGGGGAGTAGAGGAACGGCTCCGGGGGCGAATGATTATGAGCTCCGACTTTTCCGGAGCACATCTTAATCCGCATTTTCTCGCGTACTCGGAAACTGTATCGACTGCTTGCTGCAGTCGGTCCTGGATGTCTCCGTCGGAACCCCGTGTCGACCAGATAGTAATGTCGTCCGCATAAATAGCGTGGGCGGCATCAGGGATCTGGTCGAGTAGTCGGGGGAGCCCTGCGAGCGCGATATTGAATAGAGTAGGGGAAAGAACTGAGCCCTGGGGTGTCCCACGTCCTACAATGCGAATCGTACCGGATCGATGCGGTCCCATTCCTACGGCGGCCGTGCGATCTCGAAGAAATGCGCGGATATAGTTGTACATACGAATTCCACAGTGTGAATGTGCAACATTGCGAAGGATGAGGTCATGTTCAACATTATCGAATGCCCCTTTTAGGTCTAAGGCGACGAGTGCTCTCGTTTGGGCGGACGACGGAGGTCCTATGACCTCCTCCCGCAATTGTAAAGGCACATCTTTGGCAGACAGATGAGCCCGATATCCGAATTGAGAGTTAGAAAAGAATGATTTTTCTTTGAGGAAGGGCTGCAGACGCCGCAAGAGTACATGCTCCATGAGCTTACCAATGCAGGATGTTAGGGAGATGGGTCGTAAGTTTTCAACCTTAACAGGCTTGCCCGGTTTGGGGATCAGTGTGATGTCGGCGTGTCGCCATGCTTGGGGAAGCATGACCTTGCGCCAGCAATCATTTAAGATATGGGTGAGGTGGTTAATATCCGCGTCATTACGAAGGGTGACGAATCGGATGTGGTCGGCTCCCGGTGCCGTGTTGCGGCGTAGGTCTTGTAAGACCACCCGCACCTCGTCAGATGTGATGTCTGCATCGAGCAATTCGTTCGCCTCGCCTACATAAGGATAGTCAGGGTACTGCGGCGGCGGGCCTGTGGGTATGAAATGCTTCTCTAGTTCTCTGAGGAGTGTCGAGACATCGTCCCTGTACTCGTGCATTAGGATGTGCAGCTGTTGAAATGTTTATCCCTTTGTTGTGGTGGGATCTGTGAGTGAGCGAAGAATCGACCACGTTTTTGCTGTGCTCAATGTGTCTGAGAGGCGATCGCAAAATCCTCGCCAGTTATTCCTCGTAAGGATCTCTGCATACTCCTGAGATTCCCGTGTAATTTGATCTATACGTTTCCTAAGTTTGCAGTTGAGACGTTGTCGTTTCCATCGTCGTGTCAACCCTCTGCGGGCGTTCCAAAGATGAAGTAAATGCGGGTCTATGTCTGGTGTCTTGGTTGTGGTGCGCAGTGTGCTCGTGGTGGCCTCTAGATCTTGTGCAGGAGAGTCAAGCCAGCGTTCGTACCCTTGGCGCTCAGGTGGGTCCTGGCGACGTTCCCTGAATTTCGCCCAATCCGTTATACGCACATTTCGCTCGGGCCTGCGCGCACCCCGTAATGACAAAGTGGACGCCACAATGTAGTCGTCACTACCAAGGTGCTCCTGTAAAGGCACGTGCGCAACGACTGGGCCAGTATTGCGCACGAAGGTAAGGTCAGGGCAGGTGTCGCGAGATACGCTGTTGCCTATCCGAGTGGGGTGCTCTGGGTCGGTAAGCAGTGTGTATCTCATGTTACAGATGGCATTCCATAAGCGGGCCCCTTTAGCCTGCGATTTAATCGTAGCGCACGCGACCTTGCGCATGACCCTGTTTGAATTTGAGAGATCACGCAACAGCGCACATCCGTATTTAGCATGTTTAATTTCTATGAAAACATCACGATGACAGCTGTTTTTCGCTTCCGCAGTTGAAGCACTGGTTGAAACAATTATCAGGACAGACGCGAAATTATCATTGATTAAATTACGTTTCCGTATTGCGTAATTAAATTAGGACCGCTCTTGGACGCTGTATAAATTCGCTCAATTGTGCTAGGCACTGGCTTGCTTAAAACCAAACTATTAAAAGTATAACTAAAACCTAGAAATGTCGGCTGTCGCGTTGCTCTTCTCGAGACGACCCATAATTTTTCTTGGGAGGGGGGGGGGGGGGGGGGGAGTAACCCTTGATGTGAAGCGCGCCGGAGTTGGAGGACACCTTTCCGGTGTTGAACGCAGCTGCCACTGGCAGCGCTTATCGGCGCTGCTTTGTGGCGCCACCTAAGTAGTACGCCGCTATAACCTTACCAGTAACCTTGAAGGTTACTCGTTATGTTGTACGTAAGAGGCACCTGAACGCTCACCTGGCTGTTTACCGCCATGTAGAATGCGCCTTTCTTGAATGGCAGCATCTTGGGTTCTGCGTTCCGAGTCCCTTCGGGGAACAACAGGAAGCTCACCTGTGCATGTGCAAATTAACCCTCGGAGTGTGCAGAGCGCGTGGTCGCAAGCTCTATAGAATCTCCAAGTCACTTATACTGGATTGATAACTGGGCGAGTTCTATTGATGCGAGCCACTCGTTACTGCGACAGCAGCTATTGGCTCGACACTGAGTGTGCTGTGTCCGTCCATCCTCTCCGTCGGACCCCCCCCCCCCCCCCCCCCCCATCTTATTCACCCTCACCAAAAGGCGAAGAGAAAGATAACTTTGCCCACCACCGCCACAGTATTGCTCGGGCTGCAGACAGTGCAAGCCCCAGCAAGGGGGCTTATATATGCGACATTTTGAGTCGCACAGTATATAGACCAGCGAGAGCACCTCCGTTCTGCGTAATCGAACAATAGTAACGTCTGTATATATGCAGTCGCCTCCCATATAATTATCTCTGAAGCACACAGGACTGCTAACATAGAAGAGCACACGATATTCAACCGGATTAATTAATTCATACGCGCTGCGGGCCGACATGCATCGCCCGTGGGCACGAGAGGCGAGTTCATTATATATATATAAACAGTCGGGTCTCGCGCCTCGGCTGCTCTACAAGCGGCAACTTCAGTGACGGGGCCGTGGCACGTACACTATGCATGCTGTGCGAAACACGTGAATTATTTTGAAAGAAGTGACTGATAATCAAGAACCTTGTATACAGAAGCTTACTTTCTCCTCTGCCCTTCCAGCTATTCTCTCTCCTTGACCTGTAATCCTATAATTAACCTGTCACCTTCGTTCACATGTCGCCGCCGTTCACGTGTCATACCCTCGAACAAGACAGTTACAGTGCGGACAGCAGCAGTTTTCTCCCTTCCTAATCTGTATATACACTAGACAACAAGAACTTATTGCGCAACATTCGCTCTTGATAATCACGCAGACTGTGAGATTGGCGGCGTTTGTGCGCTCATTTCGGAGGCTATAACAGGCAAAAGCGGACGAGGACGACGTTGTGTGCATCGCAAAGGAGTTTTTCACAAGATTGCATGGCCAGCTGTGGGAGCCGGCTGCTGTCGCAGTAAATGAGTTCAGCGCCAGAGGAGCCACTGAATATTTATTTATTTATTTATTTATTTATTTATTTATTTGAAGTAATCCCTCAAAGTGAAAAATTACATCAAGAGCTCAGAGGCTACAAATATTACCTACACTGTAATTGCTCATAAGCATAATGTAAACATCGGCTGAAAATCGAAGTTACTCACTATTTACATAATTTCTAGGCATCGTTCTTACATCAACAATAGAGTAATACAATGCGTTATACGCAACGACGTGGGTTATAATAGGCGTGGTTAACTAAAGCGTTTTTAAACAGCAGAGTTACAAAACAAATCCTCTGGCTGCCCCTCGAGCAAAAATGATTTAAAATAACTAGAGACTTTTGAGCTTAAAATGCCATGAAAACCAGAGGTAATGGCAACGAATATTCCGTTTCATTTTTACTAAGTTCGAAGAAAAAAATGGTACGTCGCTTGTGACATACTGGGCTGTTCCGCCTATTCAGACGAATCCGGAAAAGGTGGGCATTATTTATTCGCACGACACATTTCAATGTCCAGGTAGCTAAAAAGATTCACTGATTAACTTTTTTTTAAATATTCACTTCAGGAAACATTCTGTTTGCCAGATTGAGGCCAAGCAGCAGTGAAGTCATGTCCACATAGCAGAAATCACCATATGAATGACATCATAATTTCGGGATGTCCAGCCTCAAAAATTTCTGAGCAATGCATTGGCACTCCAGTTAAGATCGTGCCGGAATGCTGGAGTGGGGTTTAAAGCCGATGTATTTTGCTGCGCGTTTGAAGGATGGATATCTCGCAAGTCGTACACTATAGTAGTTCCGTTAAGCGGATCTGACTTGTCGACAGCTCGGCTGCAACTTTGCAGTTGCAAACGCTCGTCCTAAAGTTACAATCAAAAGTTAACTAGGGAATACATTATTTGTCTACCTGGTAGATTGCGATTTATCGTGCACGTAGCACGCACGCACGCACACGCACACTTCACACGCGGTCCTGGGATCGTATCCCGGCCACGGCGGCCGCATTTCGATGGGGGCGAAATGCGAAAATACCCTTGGTGCTTAGATTTAGGTGCATGTTAAAGAACCCCAGGTAGTCGAAGTTTCCGGAGTCCTCCACTACGGCGTGCCTCATAATCAGAAAGTGGTTTTAGCACGTAAAACCCCGTAATTTTTTTACTTATATATATATATATATATATATATATATATATATATATCATAAGAAGCCAACAAACACTGACACCAAGGGCAACATAGGAGAAATTACTTGTACTTAATAAATGAAATAAAGAAACGATAAATTGATGGAAATTAAAGTGGATGAAAAAACAACTTGCCGCAGGTGGGAACCGAACCCACAACCTTCGCATTTCGCGTGCGATGCTCTACCAATTGAGCTACCGCGGCGCTGTTTCCACATCCACTTTCTTGGGTATTTATGTGTACTAGTAGAACCCTGGGAGTGTTAGCCAGCGCCACCACTCACAGACCTTGGCGGCGGACGTGGAACGCCCTTTTTGCCGCAGGCGTCACGAGAACGTGATCTTTTTGGGTGAAGGCAACTGGTCAATAAACCCACGCATGCTACCTGAAGGCATCAATGTTGCCGGATTCGAGACCCTCGGTTAACCCCCTCTCTTCTCGTTTATATATATATATATATATATATATATATATATATACACCCGTGGTGCGACCGGAACTCATATAATGGAAACGTTCTACTGCGACCGGCTACGATTGTCAAGTACATTTCAAATCTCTTTTGTTTCCGCTATATAACTCGGTATGCAACCTGCAGCACAAGTAACGCTCAAGTAGCTCACTTCGTTGAACATGGTTAGAACCATGCACGTACCCAAGCCCCCCCCCCCCCCCCCGCCCCGAAATTAAGTGCCACCACTTCTCACACACATTCATAAAGCGCCGCCAAATCAATTTTGAGACTTGACAGCTATTCGTTGGCCAACATTTTGCTGCCTCTTTCACTCCTTTTGGATGGCGGTAGTTATATCGGCACCTCCTGGGGTGTGAAGGGCAGTTTTCTCATCGATTGGTGCCCGCGCAATTAACTCGAGATGCATTTACTTGTCAACATCTATTGCAACGGTCACGCGCATAGCTGTTCCTTCGTTAGCTCTACCTTCTTTCTTTAGACTGACCCAGGGACCAGGAAAGGGATTCAGTTCGTAGTAAGCTGGTCTGTTAAACGCCAGCTGCGTTTAACTTTTCATTTTGCCTCATTACTTCTTCGAGTGACGGCTCGCCGCGGCGCTGGCAGATCCTCGGAACCATATACCCGTGATATGAGTTAGAAAGGTGGAAAATAAGATCATGCGAAACAGCGTCCGTCGTCAAACCCTGCAATAACCGTTAAACGCAATAGCAATATGAATGTCACCCGTTACCTAGTCTGATTTTTCCCTAATTGTACAGCACTTTTCGCGCAAAATTAGCAGCTGGAGACAAGAGCGGCAATGAGTTCAGAAATTACGCGATGTACTAAGGGAGAGAGCCGAGATAACAGCCAAATTGGGAAGGAAAAGTGAAAATTAACAAATTTAAACGGTGTTTGTAAAAATATTTATGGATCTAGATCTCCTTATTTAAAAGGGAAGTAAAGACAACGCCGCCGGAAGTGGAGAATGATTCCGTTTGTTTTGAATGACGCTTCTACAGTTATCAGTTGAGCCGCTTGACGTAGCCACTTCTCTACTGTGCTTATGTGGTTTTTTTTTTTCTAACCTCCTGCAGTGTCCGCAGTGCGTCTAGAACCGTAGCGATCCGGCGCTCTACGTGGTTGTACGGGACCGGCGGCCACGCATCGTTGCGCCCCTTCCCAAATAACAATACGAGTCGGTTTTGGCACTGGGTAGAGCAGTAAACTAGGGATTCAGAAGAACTGTGATTGTACCGCAAATATATATTTCTCTATAATTCTTCCATACCTAATTCAAAAAAACGATAATAGAAATCTTTGTTTCAGACTTTCGCTTGTTTAGTTGTTCTTGGCAGTGTTGTTCCTGCGCTTCTTTCCTGCGCGAGTTCATTTGTTTGTCAAGTAAAGCAGAGGTGCATCTCACAGGCGTATTACCTGTGATATACACCTTATTGCATTTCTTTTTTTACCAGTTTACGCGTCTTTATGTTAAACGGTAGGCATCATTAACGTTTGTACTAGTAAAGGTATATCCCCCCCCCCTCATTTTCATAGTAACGTTACCTTGAGTTGGGACCCCCACTCGGTAAAAAAATCCTGGTTACGTGGGTACGTGCATGGTTAGAACATCTGGATATTACGATGAAGGACCCTGATCCGAATGCCACCATCGGACACAATTTTTTGCTTTAATATCATTGAAACGGCCCCAAACGAAGTGCGACAGGAACGCCTACCACAAAGTGCCTGTTAATATATGCGAACAATGCTTTGCATGTTTCGCGGCCTAATTGCGCAGACTATAGGGTCAAGAGGCGCACTGCGCAAGCCCCGCCCTCAATAGCTCACGGCCTTAGCATGTATAGGCAGCCGAGTACCCTAGCTTTTTCGCATTGCAAAAAAAAAAAAAACTTTTCTGCGCAGGTGCTCAGACGAAGTCTATACCACTGGAGCGACGAACTAACTGCACTGAAGCGCTATGTCACGATGCGGTGCTCACGGTTGATGTTACTATTGCGATAGCAATTATATGAACACTCCAGGGGAATTTCTACCGTCACTGGCGTCGGCGTCGCTGTGATGCTCCGTATAACGTCCACGTGCAACCACATCGCGGCCACGCGCCGTGTGTTATAGGTGTGAGCGAAAGTTTGCGAGGGTGAGCCGAGAAGTATGCATGTCTTGATGCAGCGGTGTCTTCTCGCGCTCGCAAGGGAGGAAGGCGGGGAGGGAGCGCGCTGGCTTCTCACGCGCGCAAGGGAGGCGGTGCGCGTGCTATCTATAGGAGGCAATATACGCTGGATTCGATGGCTAGCCGGCCGGCCGGCTATAGCTGATGGCTTCGTGTGCGTTGTGTTCTCGCGAGCCTATAGTTCACATTGAAGCGAGAGGCAGCACGAAGAAGAATTCGCACACCGCTTCTGCCGTTTTTCATCGCGCCAGCGTTCTGACAGCGAGTCTCCACGGTCATCGAGTGAGATGTGTTCGTGTTTGCCGGTGTGCGCGGGACAACGCGCTTGTTAATTTAGTTAGTAAGCGAATGTTTACAGCAGGTTATGTAGCTGATACAATGAATAACGTTACTTCGTATAGCTGTCTAATAATTCGCTATCGCAATCAATGCTTCGCCTGTCGTGCGAAATTGTGTGTTTCTTAGGTTACGGTAGCTGTTTTTAGTATAATTGCACCGCGCCCTGAGGCAGCAAAACGACTGACACTGCGGCATCCGGGCTTTCTTTTTTCTCGCGGAACGATGACGCCATTAAATCCCTGCAACTCGAGATTCGATTCGATGACTGCATACCATGCCGTCGCTATGTCGCTGCTGCAGGCGCTCTTTAATTATTTAGCATGTTTGCCCCGTTAAGAGTGCGCTTAGTTCACGTCACGTTGTCCCTTACCGTCGAACGGCTGAGTCACGCCCTGAGCGCCACCTATCTATTTGTGCGCGCACCTTGCCGTTCTTGACATCATCAAGGCGTTCGTTGAGCGCTCGGTGGCTCTGCTGGGAATCGCGACGGTCTACGAAAACGCAGCCCGCCAGGTAGCACGCCACCCCCAGCGGGCCCGTGTAGAGCAGCTCGCGCTTCATGACAGGCAAGCATGGATGGAATTCACCCCAAACGTGCAGCAGCCCTGCATTTCGGCATGACGCGTTTCACCATGAGTACCCGGGTGTCACTGTATATACGTATATAGCAGTCAACGAGTACTATTGAAAACGAGGTTCAATACGGTACAAGTCGTTATACTCTCGCGAGATGAGTTGGCAGCATGCACTCAAAGGACTAAAGAGTCAAGTGCATCAGTGATTGGCAAACATTTGAAAGAGAAACAAAGAAAGGAACTGAAACCCCGATTTTTCCGGTGCTGTGTCAAGTATATACACCGCGGGCGCGTTATCCTATGTTTTCTATAGACCGCAAGACAGCGCAAGCTAGCGAGCGCGGTCCTCTCTTTTTGCAGCACGGTGCCAAGGGCCGCCATGGGGCCGCAATGACTATAGTAAGCGTGGAGCGAGCCAACTGTCAACAAACCCTTCTTCCGTTTCAGTTTATTTCAGTTTTTCGCTTTCCTTTTCCGTCACAAGTATTCGTTTCACACTTATTTGGAACACAGACAACAATGCGATAACGGAAGAAGAAACCAAGGAAAGCCCGGGATGCTTGCCTGCGCCTGACCAGGTCTCTGTCCTTAATATTTCGTACACTCAAGAAACAACGGTAACATTATATCATCGTGTCGCGAATGGGGAATAAGGAATATGAATTTTAGCGAACTCTAGCAAAACCAACTTAAGTATCGTGACAAGAAGTACATAAACAACAAATAGAAAATGCCTTTACCCAGAGGTAAAAGGAGTTCAAGAGACATCGCATAACTATACAGCATTGTATGAGCAATTTAGCAAATAAAACACAACATTTTGTGACCCCTGTTGTTGCCTCAACTGAGCGCCTACTCGCACGATGAAGAAGGGCACACGCATGATGATAATATAGAGATGATGAAGAAGTGCACAGTAAATTCCCACAATTTATTAAATTACCCTCAAGGCCCTAGAGCATTATAGAGGGGAGTGGGTACACTGTTAATAAATACAATAGCAGCAACAATAAGAGAATACAATGCAATCGACAACTATAACAATAATGATGCAACAGTTAGGTCAATATTGACAAAGCAGGTTCGTAGCAGCATTATAGTAGAAAAGCAATATCTCCAATGGCGACAACATTGTGTGGAACGCGATCTCAACACAAACATGTACTGGGAATAAATGAGTCGCGATAACATTTAGTGTTTGAAAATGGAATACCTACTTTATGACAGTGAGCAATGCGTGTGGAACTGTAGGATGGTTTTGTTAGTAGCCTATGCTTAAGGAATGTATTGTCAGGATAAATATTATGAAATAAACAAAGGCGGAATTTTTTTGCTATGGTGAAAGAGGCTGGGTAAGGAAAGTGTGTCCTTCATAGCTGTAACATCAGCGGTGCGACGATAGTTGGAAAGAATGAAACGTGGTGCACGGTTTTGTCGCTCCTCTAAGTCAGCTATGAGTGACTCGAGACCAGGATACCATAGCTGCTGCACATCCTAGTTGCTGCACATTGTGTAACTAAGGCACTGCTAATTTGTCTATGAATGACGCAGTCATCGGCGAAAAGAGTGATGGAAGACTTAATGTTTGTGAGCCAGAAATTAAAGAAAATTAGAAATAGCAGAGGACCTATTACGGAGCCGCGTGGTACGCCTGAGGTAACTGGAGAAGGAGAGGAGTTCATGTTAGCTGTTACACACTGGGAACAATTTGTGAGTAGACCTTTCAACCGTATATCTAATGCGTAAACTCAATGCACATGTAAAGTAGAGCTTGGCATGCACTGTGTCATGTTTTGTATTACCTAAGCCCCGGGAAAAGAAGTACAGGAGGACGATTGGTCCATTAACATAATTCTGTAATGTAGCTTTCCGAAGTGTCTCAGAGACTTTGCTTGGTGAATCTTAGTTTCAATACTTCTGCTATTATTCAAGAAAGCAGTGATCAAGTAGTTTAGGCATTGTCTACCATAATTTGTTCTAAGCTTTGGCAATCAATCACACAAATTTCTGAGCTGCAAACCTCTGTTTACCATGAGGCAAATGTTTTCAAATTTTTGAGGATCTTTTTTAATCTCTGCTCACACACACACACACACACACACACACACACACACACACACACACACACACACACACACACACACACACACACACACACACACACACACACACACACACACACACATATATATATATATATATATATATATATATATATATATATATATATATATATATATATATATATATCCTAAGAAGCCAACAGACAATTACACCAAGCAGAACAAGGGAAATTACTTGTACGTACTAATTAAATGAATGAAAGAAATGATAAATTAATGGAAATGCAAGTGGATGAAAAAACAACGTGCAGCACGTGGGGAATGATCCCACGTCTTCGCATCACGCGTGCGATGCTCTACCAATTGAGCTACCACGGCGCCGTTTTCCCATCCACTTTTTTGGGTATTTATGATTTTACTACAAGAGCTAACCCTGTGTGTGCTAGCCAGCGCCACTACTCACAAACCTAGGCGGCGGATGTGGAACATCCTTCCTGCCGCAGGCGTACCGAGTACGTGATGTTTTTGCGTGAAGACAACTGGTCAATAAACCCACACATGCTACCTGAAGGCATCAATGTTGCCGGACTCGAGACCCTCGTTATGTAATAAACGAGAAGAAAGGGGGTTAAGCGAGGGGCCCGATTTTTATTAATCACATCATAAGAAGCCGAAGGCTGACGAAGGCTGACCCACCAGCCGAAACGTTGGTAAGAAAAATTTTTCTCACGTGATGTGTCCTTCTCTTGACACACACACACACACACACACACACACGCATATATATATATATATATATATATATATATATATATATATATATATATATATATATATATATATATATATATATATGCATGCGTGCAGTTTGCATATTGAAAACAGTTATTTGTAACGACCACGCAACTCCCACTGGAGTCAGTGCGCCTTAAACTTTCAAAGCCACAGATCTATAGACTGCTTTTGCAACGTCACTAGCCTTTGGATGTTAACAAAAATTAAATTTTGGGGTTTTGCGTGCCGAAACCACTATTTGACTATGTGGCATGCCGAAGTGAGGAACTTCGGAATAATTTTGACCACCTGATGTTCTTTAGCGTGTACCCAATGCACGGTACGCAAGCGTTTTTGCATTTCGCCCCCACCGAAATGTGGCCGCCGGGGCCGGAATTTGATCACGCAACCGCATGCTTAACAGCGCAACGTTATAGCCACTAAGCCACCATGTGGCGGGTCCTTGGATGGCAGCACTTGTAGTTGTGCCTCATATGAGAATACAATATATTATCGGTGATTGTATGAAAAAAAAATACTGACTGGGTTTGAACCTAACTGATGCTTGATGTCTTATTGTTCATAAAACACTTATTCTGCGTGATAGCTTCAGGCAGAAACGGTTAAAATGCACATTACAAGATGATCTTTCATGAAAAGCGATACCCAAAAATCTTATACTCTTCGTCCATTCTATTTGATCATTAGAGAAATGAAGGCTAAAAGGATTGTTTATTAGTGTGCTTCGATACCTAAAAATTACGTGCTTTGTCTTACTGGCATTGAGTTGAAGCTCGTTCACATCCAGCCACTTTGACTCTTAATAACCTATTTGCTTTTATCTCTTTGTTAAATGATTGCGCACCTGCAAACAAATATTTTTTCCGTTAGTGGGATGCTAATGATATCATTTATATAAAGTAAAAATAAAAGTGGCCCTAAAGTAGAGCCGTGTGGAAGTGGTACACCTGTAGTTACTGACATTAGCTTGGACGATGATTTACCGAATGTAACATATGGCTTACAATTTTGCAGGTATAGCGTCTAACCAAATTTAGCCCGCACCCTCTCATTCCGTAAGAAGGCCGCTTATTGAAAGGGTAATTCATGCTTGCTTGAATCAAGGGCGTTTTTAGATCAAGAAACATTCCTAGTGTATACAAACCTTTGTTCGATATTTTCATTATTGGAACCCTATTGTTTGCAATACGGCTAACTCAGGTGTCTTATCTTGTTGAAAACCAAACTGTAGTGGCGTAATTACTTCATGCTTTAAAAAAATGACTAAGTAATCTCTTGTGCAGTACGCGTTCAAATATTTTAGTGAGAATGCTCAGTACGGATATTGGCCGGTGGTTTTTTAGTCTTCCTTACCTCCAACTTTCTGTATAACCGTAAATTGCGCTTTCACTCAAGATGAGGTTACATATGTGCACTGGAGGAGGGCTAATAGGGGATGCGACGGCGTTAATCGGGGACCCTTTGGCGTTATCGGGTCCATTCGCACTGTGACTGTTTAGTGAAAATATGATGTTCTTCAGATTGATCACTTTTTTTTCTTTAATTCTGATATTTTTTTTATTTTCTCTTCAGTTGAGTACTTTTATTTTTCTTTACACAAAAGATGTACATGAAACTTGAGCGATTTTTTTACGGCTTTAAGTTGATATAGTGCTTCACACACGTAAGAAAGTGTTGATTAAATCAGTCATCTAGGCCAAATTTAGTAAGACTCCTCCCACTTACTGTCATTTCATCTGGAATTGAGGCATTAATAACGGTATTTGTTACTTCATTGTAAACTGTTCAGAATGTGTCTGGCTTACTGGGAAACACATAAAATACTGTAGGTATATAGCTGCTGTTCGAACGCAGGCACTCAAAAGTGAGCGGACAAGTTCTCTCTCTCACCGAACACGTCCAGGCTGGACTGGTGGTTGGCGACCAGTATGAATCTTCTGTCCCTGGGTATGCGCTCTGCGTGGCGAAGCACCGCCCCCACGCCTATGGCCCACGTGAGACGCCTGAGGCCGAGGCTGATGACGCTGCACGCCAGGTAGGATCAGGTAAGTTTTTCACCAGGTGGTCATGTACAAGGCTAGCAGTGAACTTGTGGCTCTGTTCGTTAACTAGCAACCATTATTTCCTAGATGCTGCGTAGCTGTGGGGAAAAGCTAAAAAAAATAAAAAGACGCAGTTTCGCCTCCAAGGCGAAGCTTCGATTGCGATAGCAAATTAGGGGACAGTTAGACGAAGCAAAGATAGTAGTTTTATTGGTCGTATGAACGTGTAAACATAGGCATACTAAATAAATTAACAAGCATGGCCTCACGGGCGCACAAGCAAGCATGAACAGATCTTACTCGATGACCGCGGAAACTCGCTGTCAAAACGCAGGAGTCAGGAAGCGTGGCAGCAGCAGCGAGCGAACTGCCCTTCGTGCTGCGTCTCGCATCAACGCGAACTAAAGCGCGAAGACACAGCACACTGCGGACTGTGTCCCCGTCGCAGATGGCTATCAAGATACAGCGGCCCTGGCGGGCTCTCGCCCGGCTCGCCCGGAGTGGAAATCACCCCCCTCCCTCCCTACCCTACCCCCTGAGCCTTGCTCGCGACGGAAGACGGAGCGCTTCCTCCCCGCTTTCCTCCCTTTCGTGCGCGAGATTGAGCCGCGATCACCGGCTCACCTTCGCACGCTTTCGCTCGCACATACAGCATACGGCGCGCGGCGACTATTTTATCGCCCCTGCACTTTATAAGAAACCTCACGGCGGCATCGACGCCGACGGTAGTAATGCGTTTGGAGTGTCCATATAATTTATAAAAATACACATCCAGAAAAAAGTGAGCCCACTTGTTTTATAGAAGGTGTTTGGCCACTATGGTAAAGAAACGACCCCCTAAATAGACGAGCAAGCGTGACATTTTCGCAACATATGTAGGCCTTACAACTCGTGAGGAACACCAGTTTGATAAAGTATCCTTACTATGGCATAGTGAGCTCTCTTAAACGCGACCATTCCTGCCCGGATGGGCAACCGTACTGCCGAGCTAAGTACACCGCAGTGAACGCTGCGCGCGAGGCTAAATTCAGCTCCGATTGCGCGTCATGCGTAGCGCGAAAACGGCGCCATCTGCGCACGCGACATATGCGTGGTCGGGTAATGGCACTAATTTCAGTACAGGTCAGTGGGTAATGGCTTCTGTCCTCTACACAACGATGTCAAAGTAAGGCGCGTCTATAGTACGGTAGCAATATATAAGCGATAATGCTATAACACGTTTTCGTTAGAGTGGTTTCAGCAAGCAACCCGCTTTGGCCGTTTTTAAAAAACGTTTCACTTTAAAAGAGTACCGCGTCTGTCAAAACTCCATTTCAGCGCCTGATTTAAACAGTCACCGGGCCACGTAGCGGAGTTCCCGCTCACGTATATAGCGCGGATCTTTAATAATGAGACTGTCGTCGCTTAAACGCGCGACGTGGCCCGTGCTCGAGCAAGCGCTTTTCGTTTTCACTCTTCAATGCGGGGAGAAAGCTGCCCCCTCTCTTCGGAGGCCCATTGGTGTGCGCTTAGAAAGTCGCGGGCAGGCGCATAATGTCCATCCAATTATACACTCACACCATGTTTGCTGGGTCGAAGGGTCTGAGCAAGGACGGCAAGCATGCCAGCGCGCACACCGCCGACATGAGCACGTAGTAGATGGTCAGGCGGTAGAAGTAGCGGAACGTCTGGTTTCGCCTGACGAGCACCATTATGGCGACGACGGCAAAGCCGAACGCCACGCACCACGGACAGGCCACCTTCCCCGCCCACATCGCGGCTGCTGCTGCTGCGGTGCCCGCGCACCACCGCGCACGCCCTCTGCGATGCTGTGGGCCGCGGTGACCGCCACCACCGCGCCGGGGGGAAGGGCGCGCCAAGGACCGCTGTCGCCCGGTGCGCCTTTCGGCCGGCAGCCGCCGCTGTTGGCGGTGATGATGATGCTTAAGCACGGCACGTGCTCGCATTGCCAAGGATCTGATCGCTGTAGCAACCGCACAGGCAACTACAGGAAGTGAAAGGAAGGGGTAGAAAACGAGGCGAAACTGGAGAACAAATGTATAGTGCGTAATTAAGCATCTGATAGTAGATGAATGAATTTAACATGCACGGAAAGGAGATTCATTGAACAATTCAGACTGAAGAGAATGTGGGAGTGATAATATAGGGGATAGTAAATAGATTAGGAATTAACATGGACATACGTTTTGATGCTTGTAGGAAATCGCAAACAGCGTACTTTTACGTTGCTCAACCCTCCGTGCCGGAGTCCTTGATGATGATTATAACGATGGGCTCCCACAATGGCACGAACCCACTACCTGGAATCGGCCAAGAATCGGGAAGCACAATACCGACAAGTTCTATAAGAAGAGAGATTAAAAAGCCATAAAAATAATGCTAGAAAGCAAGAATAATGTCTCGTTGATGAATCAGACAACCGCATTCTATACCATTCGGGATATATTAAATGAGAGAAGAAAAAGTGCTGAAGATTTCAGAGTATAAATAATCGATGTGGTATGATCAGTGTTTATAGAGAAGGAAACAACATCTGAGAAACAACGCCGTAACCGTTTTGCTTCACATTGAAAATCAAATATTGTAAGCAGACATCCATGTGGCCAAAACGTAAGGCCGAGTCCATTCAGGTGAATCGGAGCTTCGGGAAGCCTTCTTCTCTGGATTAGAAAACGGTAGCAGGACATACGGTCTATTGATTCGATTTCAAAAAAAAAAAATTATCGGGTTTAACGTGCCAAAACCACTTTCTAATTATGAGGCACGCCGTAGTGAAGGACTCTGGAAATTTCGACCATCTGGGGCTCTTTAACGTGCACCTAAATCTAAGCACACGGGTGTTTTCGCATTTCGCCCCCATCGAAATGCGGCTGCCGCGGCCGGGATTCGATGCTGCGTTGATTCGATTTCTTGACATGTATGAAAGAAAGGGGACAACGCCAGACCAGACCTCTGTCAGTAAAAAATTAACGGAGAGATGCAATAATGGAATCTGGTGAACGAGAGAGAGAGAGAGAGAGAGAGAGAGAGAGAGAGAGAGAGATGAATATAGGAAGGCAGGGATGTTAACCAGTCAAGAGTTTCAAGTGGTGAACGAAACCTCCAAATGCCGAGAAGGAGGAGGAGTGTGGCTTGCTGCAAGCGGAATTTGCCTAGCAAAAATTGCCGGCAATCGCTCTGCCGGAGCGCCACTTATCAAATGCGGCAAAGGATATGAAGCCCGTCACATTACACCTGGTGTCAGCACATGGGACTCCGCTGTCTATATCCCAGGCAAAAAATTCCTGACTGCCTGTCACGCTTCCCGGCAACCGCAGCGTTCTTGAGGATGCGCCGTGCCGAGCGCGAAGGTGTTGCGAGGAACCGAGCGGGCCGCGCCGCTCGAAAAATGGGTTTGTGTTTCAGCTTCCGCGTAATAGAGTTTGTATTTATTGTGGCATATTCAAATTAAACAATGACGCTGTCATGTCTGCAGGTTGTGTTTAGGTCGTGTTTTACAAGTTTTCTGACGCATTTTACTTTCAGGAATTCAATTAGTTCAGTAACGCATCGACGCCACGCGGAGGGCCTGCGTGGTTGTGGTTTTGGATGGTTTTTCGCCCAGAGGCGTCCGACGCCGACATAGGGTGTTTTGCGACACGGAGCCCTTAACGCTATCGTGTTAAATATAATAATAATAATAATAATAATAATAATAATAATAATAATAATAATAATAATAATAATAATAATAATAACGGAGTTGTCAAAAACCTGAGTATATCCCGCCAGATATCATTTGATATAATCATTATGTAAATATGTTCTGTGCCTTGCTGCAGTGACAAGCAAAACATGAATCTCGTGCCCACTATGGAATGTTCCGGCTAATAAGTCCTCCATTTCATTTAACTACCACTTACGGGGGCCTCCAGCAAGAGACAGTTGTCTCAAGTTTTATTGCTTACCACTGTCTATAAGGAATATGAATGAAAGGCGAAGACGCATTTGGAAGGTATTGTGAAATGTGATTCCTTTAAGTCGCTTTGTTTGGCCTCGCTTTCTACATTTTCAATTTTCGTTAGCGTTCGTTAGAGAGTCACGTGCAAGCTGAAAGTGGAAGAAACTGCTTCCTAATTGAACTTTAGATATTGACCTAAAACGACACGCGACATCGTCTGGGCATGGGCGGAGCAGCAGTCACGGGCGGTTTACAATGTCGGGTGACGCTAAGTGGAACATGGCGGCGAGTAAACCCTGACATAAGTTACTGTTTGTATAGTGTGTAGTCACGTATACGACACATAAAATCTGTACAAGTGCGGTACGATACGAATCTTCTTTGCACAGTACCACGACGGCGCACTCTTTGTAGCAAGAGGGATTCACAACATGCATAGTATATAGAAAAATCAACGTGTAATGTCTGACTGGCCAAATGAGAAGCGTGCATAACCACTCCGAAAGGGTCAGTTGATGTAAACCATACAAATACGGCGTTTTGAGCGACGTATATTATACATGTGGTTGCCTTCTATAGCCAGGGCATACGGAAAAGGAAATCCTCTTATGTTTGCGAGGCTATATTAAACTGAGCACGAGCGGATGTTTGCAAGCCGAGAGGAAGCACGCAGCGTGCGCCCTTCACCCCGGCTTTGTGAGGTCACGAATGTGAGGTCACGACTGTGAGGTCACGAACAGAACTAGGGCGCATGAGTCACCCGGAAAGGCGCGTGCGTGCGCGCGCTCCACACGACCGAATACTCGCTTACGATTGCTGCTTCCCACGCCATATCGCATTTCTCGTTTTCCGTTGATGCAAAGTGCAAAGTGATACGTGCTTGCATCATCACGATGTGTAGTATATCATAGGCGCGGACTACGGGGGGGGGGGGGGGGGGCTTCTGTGGCCCCTTCGACAGAGTCTTTTATTAACGGCGTGGGAAATGTACGTGAATTATATGTGTCTCAGTATTTGTTATCTTTCCAGTAGGTAATTCTAACGGCTCTTGAGAAAAAAAGCTCTTCTTATAATTCACAACATTTATTCGGGATGGAAATATCGCCAGTGGCATGCAGTACGTATTCATAGTAATTCACTCAATAACCGAAATGAGGCCAAGCCGGATTCACTCGAAATCAGAATCGATAGCAGTCATACGCAGGAGCGCTTATACTCGGACTCATAATTAAAAAAAAAGGGGGAAAAAAAGAGACTGCAGTTTTTTTGGAAAGGCGAAGCAGTATTAGTGAAAGCGAAGTATAAGACTATTACATGAAGGAATATTATTATCTCGGTGGTACGAGGGGACTCGGGCTGTGAAGCTGAACTGTCTCCTACTATGAGGTCTTGTAAGTACTCATATAAGGCCGTCACTTCCGTGAATAATTGTTCGAGAGGTCGCACGAAGTTTCAAGTGCAACTATTAGGTTATATATATATATATATATATATGTGTGTGTGTATGTGTGTGTGTGAAAGACGAAAGGGAATCGACGGGCCCGATTTTTATTAATCGTATCATAAGAAGCCAACAACCAATGACACCAAGGACAACATAGAGGGAATTACTTGTACTTACTAAGTGAATTGAAGAAATGACCAATTAATGGAAATGAAAATGGGTGAAAAAAGAAATAACTGGCCGGAAGTGGGACCCGAACCCACGTCTTCGCATTACGCGTGCGATGCTCTTACCAATTGAGCTACCACGCACTGGTATATGCGTTTCGCAACCGACTGCGTCAATTGCGAAACGAGCGAACCACAACCTTTACCACTCTTCGCTCGTGGCAGCTCACCTACATGGTGCGAGAGCGGGGCAATGCGTCAGAAAGTATGCGTCGTTTGGGGTCTATTCAATAAAGGAAAGGCTATTACTGCACGTGGCAACAGTTGAGGACTAAGTGGATAAATGCAGATTCAAGGTACGGCACGATAAGTGTCTGCTATTTCTGAAAAATAAACACCGCCCGCGGTGGTTGCTCAGTGGCTATGGTGTTGGGCTGCTAAGCACAAGGTCGCGGGATCGAATCCCGGCCACGGCGGCCGCATTTCGACGGGGGCGAATTGCAAGAACGCTCGTGTATACGCAAATTTAGGTGCACGTTGAAGAACCCCAGGTGGTCTCACCATTCATCCGGAGTCCCCCACCACGGCGTGATTGATTATCAGATTGCGGTTTTGATGCGTACAGTAGAATAATTTAATTTAATTTTCACACTGCTGCCACGATGCGATGCGCCGTGTGAGGCAAGGGCAGTGCTAACCTCCTCGCAGTAATAACCTCCCCACAACATCGCCTAAGGCAAACACGTCTCGATATGTGTTCTGAGTACAAGGGGACAAACACAAATGGTGCACGCAAGGGAAACGTCACCTCGCCACTCTCGTATTGCATTAGGCGCTCAACATTCACCGTCAACATCATCGCCAGTTACCGCCAATTAACGCGAACACTAGAGAAAGCTTCGCTGACACCGATTTCCAAAGTGTGTGGGATCTGAATCATTTTCTCTCTTTCTTTTTTCGTTCTTGCACGGAGCGATGTACATTTAGTATATGTATATACTACAAGAGATGTATATTCTCCATGGATCACCTTTCGCAGAAACCTTCACTTTTTATTGACGTAACTAACTGCGCGACGCCTCATTGCAGCGACGGGCATCCTCTGACTGATGCACTGGACAATTCTCACGATACGTATACGCGACGTGAAAATAGCGCTTGCGGAAGGTGCGCTTTTATCCACTTTTGCTCGCCTAGCCAATCATCGGGTGCTTGATAGGATTTCCCTGAATGTGATCGACAGAGAATATACCGACTGTGATCTCTATGCCGCGCGAGGAATGCATATAATATACGAGCAGGCGCAGATCCAGATTTTTTTCAAGGGCGGAGTCCAACTTTGAGATGCGATTGATGGTGGTGTCCTTTTTACATGCTGGTGGGTTCTTTTCAGGAATCGTGAAACATTTCTTGCCTCTCCACAGCAGAAGAACAGTAACAGCTGGGAAGAAGTACTTCATCAGTTGGTCACGTGCCGTACGCTGGCGCTGCGCATACCAATTTTAAACGGGGGGTGGGGGGTGGGGGGCAGGTCAGGGCATCTGAACATCCCCCCTCGATTCGCGCATGTATAGAGGCCGGATGAAAAAAGAACTATGCTCTGAATTTTCAGCTGCGTTTAGTGTTTTTGGTTTAGTCCCGGTATATAGGAAGTTTCCGAATGCAGGTACAGTTTTCCTCTGCCAGCCCTCTGTATACATATATCTAAAGAAAAAAAAACAAAGAATAACTCTATAGTGCGCCAGTTTCACGCACTTGTGTAGGTAAGGCGAAGTTCCGTCTCGTCAGCTCTCAGCGATCCATATTTTTCGCGTGTGTAAACCAACGCGCCCTAAGTGAATCATCGCTGTACACAGGGAAGCACCCAAGTTTGGAGGCGTGACGTGACGCTTGCAGCGTCTTACACTTCCGTTGCGAAACACCCGCTGTGACACGAAAGCGGTAAGGGCCGCTACTCGAGCTTAATTGTTCAGCGCGTTGGGATTCGACAGCATCGACTGGCAACTAGCTAGCGCGATATATCGTACTTCCGGGCCTCCAAGCTTGTTGCTTCAGGAAGCGTTTGCATTTCACACCTATCCCGCTGGGCCGGTTTGATTATAGAAGTCTTTGGCGCAGTTTTGTTCCTTTAATTGTATAGTTTCACGTGCCAAGACCACGATCTGCATGATTATGATTGCACGATCTGCACGATCTGCAGACCACGATTGTGACTATGTTTGACATTGACCTACGTTGTTGTGTTCAATGTTCCGCCCCCCCCCCTTATGTAATGCCCTTCCGGGGGTCTTTAAGGACCAATAAATGATGATGATGATGGTTCTTGTTAATTAGTTGAAAATTCATGAGCCATTCCACTCTGTGAAGGTAGATGACCAGCGAAGCTGTTCAGCACACGACAAAGAGGTGACACAGAATTTTGAACAAAGGTACGAACTCATTTACCGGGATTTTTATATACATTCGCGTGGACGACGGGACCACCGCCCCGAGGAGCCGGAGGAAACTAGACACGTGTGACGTTTCGACGGGACCGCCACCACAGCAGAGCGGAAGGAAAGTATAGATACGCAAATGCTTGGAACGTCGATAACGAGCGAACGTAGCGAACGTTGCGAACGTAGGCGTGGCTGACGCGGGCTAAAGTGTAGTATCTGTTCTTATCAGCTCAATATCTGATACGGGTTTTATTTGGACCCAAGTTATTAAACTTATTTTTGCACGTTGGCGGAGTGTTTGAAGTCTGCTTCACCTCCGCCATGGGTAGGCCCGGTATTGCACTATCGCCAGGATCGGCCCACGGTTTTTGCACACGCAGAACAAAAAGTGCACAGAACCCTAGCCATAAACAGCTTCGCTGTGAAAATTTCACCGCCGGTTACGATACTTTTTAATGCGAATTTCGAGCGCAGATGTTCAGGTGTTTTGAATTCGCGATATATTATGAAAAAGAATTTCATTCCGAAGGACAAGCTAGGTGCTCTCGGCGGCGGCGCTGAGCATCTGCTCGGGCAGCTCGTATAACAGCAGCTGTTGCTGCTGCTAAACCAGTTGCGTCGCTCCATGACGTCGCTCATTGTTCAGAAAGAACACAGGAATGCACGGCCTTGCGGAGCGCATTCTCTAGCGGCGGCAGCGCCGCAGGCGAAGTAACGCGTGTGCAGTGGATCCGAAACCCATGGCAGCGTTTTGTTTCCGCGCTGGCCGCATGCCTGGCCGTACGGCACTCCGCTTTCCTCCTCGCCCTTTTAGCCATACCCTCCTCCGTTTTCCGCCTCCTGGTAGCGCTGCACCCTCCTCTCCGCTTTCTCCTCGTGCCTTTCGTCCCCCGCTGCGCTGTGCTCGTTCGCTCGGTTACGCCGACGCCAACGCTCGGCGCAAGAACGGGCGCCTGAGAGCTGCGCTCTAATATTTATTTAGATTCCTCGCGCTAGTAATGTCCACCTCTTCGAATAATCCAGCTTAAATACAATAACTATGCTATCTGCCATAGGCGATCTTTACAAATTCCGGAAAACTTACAAAAGGTCCCCCCACATGATGAGTGATGCAAAGCGAAGCGATGTCAGCGCGAACAATTTACAGGACTGAAGCAGGCCACTTACCATACAGTCAAAGCCGAATGACGTTCACAATACAAGGCCGCGTTCAAATCCCTCGTTCACAACACAAGGCTAAGCAGAATGTTCTTAAAGCATTATGTGACATGACATTTCCGACTTCTTTCTTTTTTTTCTTTACGTTAAATCAAGGTCGTGGACCTCAAAGCCCTAAATAATAGATACTGGCATACCTCGGAGCGCCCTAAATAGTTTACTATAGTAGCTTTTCTACGAACCAGTGTCAGTTTTCGCAGGATATATAAGAGGTGTATGTGTGGTGACGTCATGGTGCAGAAGCTGGCCACGTGGAGACGGAATACCGTGACGTTCTGGCACTCTCTCCGGCTCGCTCAGTTATCTGATGTTCGCTGGTTTGTTATTTGGCCCCACGGGAAGGGAAACGCCGCAGAGGACAGCAGATGATTAATTAGTGTGATGCATGGACTAGGAAATTTAAAGGCATTTGAAGGAGTCAGCAGACGCAAGACGGCTGTAACCGGATATCGCTGGTGTTACGTTTCGCCTACGACGCGCGGTTTTGCCGGCGCGACTGCAACAAAGCGGCAGACATTTTGGCCCGTTCGGCGTCGCCGCTACGCTCCCCGCCAAGCGCGTCCAGGCATGTTCCGATGCCACGTGTCTTCATGTGCGTGTGTGAGTGTATGTGCCATTGTGCCCGACCAGAGGCGCTACGAGAGTAGAGGTTACCTTCTCCTTCCAGTCATTGTGCCCGACCAGAGGCGCTACGAGAGCAGAAGTTACCTTCTCCTCCCAGTCATTGTGCCCGACCAGAGGCGCTACGAGAGCAGAAGTCACCTTCTCCTTCCAGTCATTGTGCCCGACCAGAGGCGCTACGAGAGCAGAAGTTACCTTCTCCTCCCAGTCTTTGTGCCCGACCAGCGGCGCTACGACAGTATGCGTCACCTTAACCCATTGTACAATCACGTGCTCGTCTATTGAGGGGTTCCTTCTTGCCCTCAACTGCGAGAGTATAAAAACAGCTGCCCCCGGACGCAAAAAGGAGGGCTCCGATTTCTTCTGTTGAGTAAAGTGCTCTCCCGTCTCTCTACTTCGGTCAACCTGACCGCCAACTCTTTGCGATGTTAAAATAAACAAGTTGTTTTGTTGTTACCAGTCGACTCATGCTTTGCCGGGACCTTCGGATGCTTCCAGTTGTACCCCCGGCCGCCAGGCCAACGCTACCCTTGGGGCTTGCGACCCAGGTGCAACCACGGGCGTCAGCGCCGAGTTCCCAACAAATCGTACCAGCGGGTACGACCACAACAACTCGTACCAGCGGTGCGATTCAAATACTGGTAAAGAGGCCTTCGTCTTGCAGTAAATATGGCATAGATCGAAGAAGAAAATTATGATGACAGCGGCCACCCATGTTGCCTTGCAACCGAGACAGGGAGCGAAAAAAGGAAGAACGTTGACCTAACAGCCATCCGCGTGAGCACACACATGCAAAAAGTGACAATTTGTGTCCGGAAGTGCGAAGACATAACTACCGAAAGCTTCAGCCTGTCATTTGGGGCGTTCCATTTCTCTGATGTTTTAACACGCAACCGAACGTGCCTCAACATGTTAAGCTCAACTGTCATACTCAACTGTGACGGCCGCGAGCTCAAAACTCTATGATTCGCGTGTGTGTGTGTGCGTGTTGATTAGCTGGTTCCTTCCTCGCGCTTTACGCACGTGTGTGCATATGCAGTGAACTTCGTGTCCGTCGCCTTTTGCGTTGACCCTTCCACCTCGTGGTTTCTTTGCGTGCATGCGTTGCGTGAGTGCGGCATCTTTCTAATATTTGCCTTTTACTGGTGCTGAACCACTACGTCATCTTCTACTTGCGCCAGTACGTACGTGCGCTACTTCCCTTAACGCCACGTGTCCGTGGACTTCACTACTAGCTGTCACGTGACATTCTTACGCCGATGCTCTGCCATGGCTACGACCGAATCAGACTAAAGCATTAACCTGCTTTTCTAGTATCAAAAAAAAAATACGCAGGCTCAACGCCAGTTGCCATCTACGTAATGCGAAGCATTCACGGTTTGGTAGAGAAGGACTCTTATGGATAATATAGACGTACTGTTCTGCAGCGAAGGGATATTGCTTTTACGACGTTTACGAACTGACGCGTTCTGCAACGCATAGTGTTGTTTGTTGTTGTGATACCTAGTGACCCAAATTTGCGTCAAACTTGCACAAACTCGATTAACACCCTAGTGATGCCACACGGGAAGTTGGTGTGAAGGTGGTTCGTCGAAGAGCGGCATATATATCCAGTGGCCCATACCCACAGGAACGGTCAACACTCACATCGCTGGACACATACCCACAGAAACGGCCCACGTTACCCAGTTTCCCAAGTTGGCGTCAAAGAGGTTCATTGAAGAGCGGTAAATATCCAGTAGCTCCTGGGGCACATACAGGTTTATTAGTCATATTAAACAGTTTAGGCGGGTGTAGACGAAGCCCAAACTGGCTGCTGCAGGTGGCAGAGCAACAGACCGTAATAGGAAGAGTCAGTGCAAACAGTATATATATATATATATATATATATATATATATATATATATATATATATATATATATATAGGGTAATTAAGCTGAGATAGGGTATTTAAGCTGAGAACATTTGGAACAGCTAACCGTCAACTCTGACATACGGTCTCTTTGCAAACTAATCTATATAACAAAGGCTGGAGGCAGCCTGTGGGAAAGCGTATACATCACACAAGTGGCTATATGCGGCGTACTCCATCGCGTAAACTGTGCACTTAAAGACACTGGCCCATGCAAACACGGCATGATTTCGCCTCAACACATGCTTCTCGTGATGACAAAACGGATGAGGTAGCTGCGCATGAGCACTGAGGGGGTTATGAAGTTAGCCTCGATACATGATATACAGTGCCCGTTTCTATCTAAGCTAGTGACGCGGCAAGTCCAGTCGGATTAAAGATACGACGATAAAGCATCCCTCGTGACTTGTACCATGACGATCATACGTAGCTACATAAAACGCGAGCAACGATGCTCCGGGCGCACTTGGCGTGCTGAGGTCAGAGGTGGCAAGGACGCGGAAAGCAGCAGCAGAGGAAGCAGCAGCCATGAAACCCAACGCTGTGACCCGTGCTTGGCGACGAGTGTGCGGCTGCTGCATCGAGAGGCCGCTGGCCCGCCAGGCGCTAGCCGAGATGGTGGGCACGCTTGTGCTCACCCTGGTCGGTGACTGTGTCCTCGCCTCGCTTGCGGTCTTCCAGCTGGGCTCGACAGGCCTCGCTGCGGGACCCCTGGGTTGGGGTCTTGCTGTCTTTCTGGGAGTACTGGTCGCGGGAGGTGTGTCCGGCGCCCACTTGAACCCGGCCGTCACGGTCGCCATGGCTACTGTCGGCAAGCTTGCCTGGTGTAAGGTCCTCGCGTACGTCGCAGCGCAGTACGTGGGTGCTTTCTTGGCTTCCTGCCTCGTTTACGTCGTGTACACCGATGCTCTTAGTCAGGTAGGTGTGCCGACGCCACACGTCACTTTGTACTCGGTCAGCTTGTCAGTCACGTGAGGAACCCGCTCAATATCCGACGTGATGGCATTGTCATGTTACGCAGCCTTGAGGGACACTAAAGCAGATTACTGATAAAAAAAAAATTATTCGACAGCTCTTGCATGCTGTTCATCTTGAAATACGGTGATTATGAACGATAATGAATGTCGGTTTTCGTTCCTAAATTTCGCGCCGAAACACCGACAGCTGCACGTCACTGTGGCGTCACGCATTTCAAAGTATTTTTTTTTTTTTTTCATCTTTCACCGGCGTTAGCTCCGTTTCCGCAGCCTGTCATGTTCAATGTCTTGCTCCTTTACAGTACAGTCGGGAGAATCTTTATCACTACAGTAGTTATGGATTGTGCCGGAGTGTTCCAGAGCCCTAACGCCATGCCGAGATGGTACGGATACTTCAAGAAAGCTTTCTTGCGCGTCTTTCGTTGCTTTTTTTCTTTTTTTCGCTTACCATCGGCTACTCGCGGTAACACTGGTATTTTCGGTGTTTTCGCAGAGTAATTTACTGCTGCACGAATCCATTTGACTTCACACCATAACGAGCGTTGACGTTAATTCGTCATGACTGTTGCCCTCTTAACGAGCTTTTACGAACCTACCTTTCAGTTCGTTATGCTTCAGCACGTAGGCGTTCACGTCGGTCATTCGACTTGGTATCTGTATTTCACGATCCAACCACAACTCTCGCATTTGTTTCTTCATTCATGCCTCTCAGTGGCGGAGATTTAGCAGTTCCCCCGGCCACGCCCCCCCCCCCCTCCTTTTTTTTAAAAATGCGACAGCGTTCCGTGCCCCATTACGTGAAAATCCGGCGTCGGCGGCAGCGTGGCGAAAAGATGGTACCAAAAGTAGCCAACGGCTCGACGAGTTCAAAACGCGTCGCAAACGCTCGGATTGCCTTCAGATTTCTCGGGCAGGATTCTGGGAAGTCTGTTAATGGAATTGAAAATCCAATTTGGTACATTTCCGTCTGGGTGGTAATCGAGCCTTCGAGGTGCAAGACGCGCGCCTACCCGACGCCACGGTGGCTCCGTGGTTCTGGTTGACTAAACTTCTGCCTACACTCTTGTAGAAATGTACGTCATTTGGGGTGTATATTTACCACACAATGATTATCATGTCTCTCTTGCGTTGCCTTTCTTGAAATCGATGCGCTCGCTACTTTCCTGTCGAGAATGCTCTGGCATGCTGATGTCGCGCATTTCCGTTCGGGACTTGAGTATCGGGCGCGCATTGTTCAAGAAAGGAAATGCGTATCAGCCTGATCACGATTCTTGTTGTTTGGCAATATACGACCGAAAGGGTCTAATTTCATTTGTGGCGTGCGTTCGTCATCGCACACGTCACATCGCTGCCTCCCGCGCATCACTTGCTCTTCGGAAACGTAGGCGATAACATTTCTTCTAGGTAATTACAATGCTTTCGCATTCCCTCACGTAAGCAGTCTTAACTGTTACTACGTCACTTTACTTTTTTTTCTTTTCTTGTGCGCGTATGCAATTGCCTCGCCTCTCCTGTTTGACCTATTAGGAGTGCCGCGCAACTACATCACTTGCGTTCACCCCCTTCCTTGCCTTTCGTGTTTTAGTCTCGTATTCGGTCGCGGCGTCATAATTGTTCGGGTGCTACGTGACACTTCGCAGATTGACGCCAACCTAACGACTGTATACGGCATCAACGCCACAGCTCCGGTGTTCTCCTGCTTCCCTGCTCCCGGTGTGTCTACTCTTACGTGCCTTGTGGATCAAATTGTCAGCACGGCAGTGCTGCTGGTTGGTATCTGTGCCATCACAGATACCCGGAACATGGATGTTTCTCGCGGCCAGCAGCCCCTCCTCGTCGGCCTTACAGTCTCCGCCTGCATGTACGCCTTCTCGTACAACTGCGGCAACCCCCTCAACCCGGCTCGCGACCTTGCCCCAAGGATCTTCACAGCCATGAGCGGCTGGGGCTCTGCGGTGTTCTCCTTCCGTGCCTACAACTGGTTTTGGGTACCGGTGGTCGGCCCGCATCTTGGTGCAGTCATCGGCGTCTGGATCTACAAACTCGCCGTCGACAACCATTGGCGCGCCGATGATGAAATAGACGCAGCCGAAAGAAAACCGCTGCTCGGTAGTCCTAAACTGGTCGCATAAGAGCGCCTGGCGCTGGCTTCCCGTCGTGTGCATAGCGTAGTATAACCTGTGTTGTGTTTTTAATCTTTCCTTGTTATACATATTAATAAATATTCCTATACTTTTTATTTTTCGCCTTGGCCTTCCTCATTTCCAGGCGCTACATGCACTCTTCTTCGAGTCAACAAAAATGATGCATCCCGCCAGGGTAGTACATACGTCCAGCCAGCTGGGGCCGTGCACGAGTATTTTAGGAGCGGTTCTGCAGGGTCGCAGCTGCATCACTTTTGAGATATTCACTTTCATAGCACGTCGCTGACATAGTGTACGCACACATATACATCTCTTCACATACAGGATGTCTCAACGAACACTCAATTTCCTCAATTACGTGCGCCAGATAGTACCCGTCTTGAAGAGGCGGACATTACTTCCATGAAAAGTGCATCATTGCCTAATAAACAAAATTCACTCGTTAAATCAAGCAATTACCATATGGCACATACAATTCACAAATTCCAGCGCGTCGGACTTAAAGGCATATCCATTTGAGAATCGTGTGGATGGCACCATTTACGAGATAGGCGCCGTCAAACTTGAGTCTCAGTGGCTTTCCCAGGCTTCACTCTCATTGCCGGTTCGCGAGCTGCGCGATGGGTGAAACTGCGGTGCTGCGCGGACTGTGGACTCGTCTGTCTTGCGTTCCTCCGTTTCCGATCTTCCTTCTTTAAAAGCCAGGCCATGCAAGGCTTTCTGTCTGATTAGTCCGTGGGCGCCGGAAACTCGCTGCAGGAAAGCCACCTTATACACATTTGCGTAGAACACTACAGTTCACATTCGCAGTACCGCGCTAGCGTCGGCTGGCCGGCCGGTCAGTGCTTGATAACGGCACGAAGCGACGAGCTCAGAGAGAGTAGCGCATGCGCACATAGTTCACTGAAAACGCAAGTTGCGTCTGCAACGCATGACACCACCCATGTTCGCGATTAACTGTGCTTCCCTGCTTATTGGAGACAACAAAGTGCGCCCGGGCTCTTCTCAGGATCTGCAAAAAAAAAAAAAGCACCCCTTCAAGCTCGTTGAACGCTATGTTACCCAGGCGAACTTTATTATATCTGGGTTGCATTACGCGCGTCACGCAATGCATAGCCAGCCGTCACCATAGGTATACACTGCCGGTGCAACGCACGGCAGAAGAGGCTGCCGTATACGCGAACGTGAGCGCGATCGTGCCCGTGCACGGCCGATCCCGTGTATCGGCAACGTGTATGTAACATCAGGCCGAACACGTCTCGTTGTGAGGCGGAATAGTCCCTGGCAGAAACGATGAAGACCTTAAAGCCGCATAGTACGCCGATCCTTGTGTGCGGTGACTAACATCGATGTGGCGAAGAAGCACGGCAAATGGATCGAGAGTTTCATGCTAGATCGCTACTACACTACAGAGACCCACGACGCCACGGGGTTCCTGCATTGATCTCACGTTTGCAAATAGGCTATGCCACGTTACGTTAGCTGAGCTTAGATCTGACCGTCTACCACAGCGATCACAAGGCAAAACTGTGGAGTCGTCCATGAAAGTGTGAGGGTGTGCGTGTAATCAGCGGCTACATGATCTAAAATAAGGGCTATGCAACTTAACGAAATGTGTCTTCATTATACTTCAACGTTCAAAAAATACAATCCTAAACAAGTAACGAAATCGCATATCCATAGCATCGGGTCGCTCAGCATTTCTTGGGTTCTTTGCGTGGTTGTTGGCTTTGGACTTTGATTTAGTTTGCATAGGGGGAAAGCTTCGCATTCAACCGTCTTTCTTTAAGAAAGGGGCGTTGATATTATTTTTTTATTTTGCTGGTGTTCATGAACTGCATGTGCAGTTTGTAAGCAAGCATGATCGTTGGACGCCCATGCCCTCGTGTGTGAACTGGCCGGTGCGGTTTGTATACGATTGCGGCGGAACTTTCAAACACGTTCCAGACACGGCGCGCGCATGCGTGGATTTGATCCGTTCGAGGCAACAGCTCAGCTAAATCCCCTTCAACTTCGTAAAGTTGCGACACTCTCCTCCTCCGCCTTCACTCCTCCTCGTTTCTCCTCTGTCACACTCTCTCCTCGACCGTGGCGCCGCCTACACTGCTCGAGCGTAGCAACGGCGCCAATGCAGAACACTGTAGGCGCCAACATGCGCTCCTCGCCACTCCGTCGACGCTTCTCGAGCAAAAGTGGCTCTGATGCACGGCGCAAGGGCCCACGTGATGCTATTAGGCCAATAGCGACGCGGCGTCGGCCTCGGCCAGAGCGCGCGAGGAGGAGGAGGCATTCTTGAAAGCGTGGCACTACTTCTGACCTTCCCTGGTGTTGCGCAGCTTAAAACCTCTCTATTCCGGAAAGTAGCGACACTCTTCTTCTCGCGCACGCTTTCATTCGCTCACAGGCACAGGCCGGTGCGCTGCGCACGGCACGCTATTCGGGCCAGCGCCGCCGGGCGCTGCGGAAGAATGAATGGACGCATTTGTCGTTTCCCTCATGTGAAGCGTTATTGTGGAATTCATCACATAACACTGATATGACTATGGTGAACTTCCGATAAGTCGTGTAGACGACTATTTTCGAAAATAGACTCCGAGATAAACTAGCAGAAACGCTCGAAAAATTGGCTATCGTTCAGCGGCTTGCTTTCCATGACCGCGCCGCTTTGACCATCCATGGCTTGGCGGAGTACGGTGTGCGGAAAACTTAAACAGTGCAAACAATTCGTGCGTTCCCTTCATATGCGTGACTTTAAAAACACTTAAGAAATATAAGCAAAAGTATATAGGATGGTTTTTTTTTACAGTAAGTCCACCTTTATTGAGGGCACCGAAAGCACTTGAGCCAATGCCACTACGCTCGACGTATTCTGGGCTTGCGTGAAGAGTCAATAAAGGAAACAATGCACGCACTTGAACTTCGCTTACGTTGCTCCACAATAAAGCTACAGCATGCAACGTGCACATTTCACCAGAACTAAGGGGCCAAATGCAAGCGCGTAGCTCGTATTCTGGGACAAGCCGCGAATAAAGCCCGTCAGTTACGTGATTTTCTTTCGTGTTGCTGGCTGTTAATGTATACAGCGGATGCCGACATAACTTTTAGCGGCGATTATGTGATATTTTTTTTCCTTCTTAACGTCACAAACTGAAGGATGGGCACCTACAGCATGCGTTTGGAAAATCAGGCCACATTCTACAATTAATGCATAAGAACTTAACATTATTTGGTTTTACAAGAAACCATTCTTATGTGCAATCTTTTTTTCTTCAATCCATTCGCCGCCAGTGTTCCAGAAATTCCGGCACTTAACTCTACGGAACTGTCGAGCTTATAGGGATGCGAGGGAATGCGAATGAATGAAAAAATGGTTCAGATATTTGTAAGCGTGATTGTGCGTTCGCGACTGATAGGCGTATCGCAAAAAAACAAAACAAAAAAATGCTCTCGGACATTAGCCTCGCAGTAGTTATTGTGACCTGAATGTTTGTTTCCCCTCATTGATGGACATAGAAGAAGAAGAAGACTAGCTGTTATTGAGGTAAAAGGGAAGAGGTTTAGGAGCTAGATGGGTGGGGACCCAAGTCCAGGGCTCCTCTGGCTTCTGCCGCCAGCCGGACGTGGCCCAGAAGCGCTAGTTGCACTTCCGGGTCCGAGCTAGCGAGGAGTCCCTCCCATTGCTCCAGAGTTTTTTATTCTATACCTATCCTGCAAGGAATTTAGTGTATCTGATCTTTTACTTCATCCCCATGAGATGTGGTAGAGGGTCGGTGACGAGTCGCGACACCACGGACATTCGTGCCCATACAAATTTTAAAAAATTGTGTGCAATCGAAATACATTTGGGTAGACCACTGTTTGAATTCTACGGAGGTCCAAGGCATATATGCCTTGCAAAGACCAGTACACCTCTTCAGAGCTACATAGCCTGCGATATCCAAGTCGCAAATTTTCATGACTCACGCGGTTTTGAATAAGAAACGGTGGTTCAGGCATGGCAGCAGAAATAATCCCAAATATTATTCTGCAAGTACGGCTCGAGCCACCCATACCCGAAGCATACATGAAGGGAACGAGCGCGCGCGGCAGCCGAGCGAGCCGGAGCGAGCGGCGGCCTGGCCGTGACGTCACTCCCGAGAGGGCGCCACTCCAGATTCTCGCCGCATGTTCGTTGGAAAGGAAGAAAAAAAACCGAAAAGCTGGTGGAACAGGGAGATACGAGAAGCGATCGCCGAACGACAGAAAGCATCCGAAGAGCACAGGCAGGCGAAGGACACAGCTGCCGCAGGATGCCAATATAAATGGGAAATATACCGGGAGAAAAAGTCTATGGTTCAAATACTGGTGCAAGCAAAATTAATAGGTGAAAGTGAAAGTTGGTTGTCAGAAATACGTGAGAAAAAGAACGCCGCATTTAGAATACTTTGGAACCACATAAAATTATTAGGCAGAAAGTCACCAACAATACAACATCATATCCTAGACGAAGATGAAAACAGACTGGAAGGAGAAGCGGCAATAAATTACATCCGAAAAATAGCAGCCGAATCTTTCCAAGGCAATGGCGAGGTTTTATTTGAAGAAAAAAAGAGCGTGAAAGAGACCCAAGTGGAAAAATAGCTGATGCTGACAAATTTCAACTGGAAGAAAGCCGAAGAGAAAATTCCTAAGCGCACAGCCACAGGGCTAGACGAGGTTCCCGTTAGGCTGATTAATGAACTAGGACTAATAAGTAAGGAAGCTCTGGTGAAAGCAGTGAAAAAAAAACTTTAACAGATAGACGAATACCAGACAGTTGACGACAAAGTAGAATGAATTTAATTTATAAAGGTAACGGGGATAACGACAGAATTCACTCGTATAGATCGTTGACCATTACATCGGTAATATACAGGCTAGCAATGCAGACAATCAAATTAAAGATTAAAGCATGGGCAGAGAATAATGGCATGTTGGGAGAACTTCATAATGGCTTCAGAATAGGTAGGCGTTTAGATGGTAACTTATTTGTTCTTACTCAGTGTATTGAAATATCAAGAGTAGAAAGCAGACCGTTAAATGTGGCCTTTTTAGACATGACAGGAGCTTATGACAACGTAGACCGGAACATTTTGTGGGATATTCTGGAAGGGGAAGGCTTAGGTGACGATTGTCTACAGATTTTGAGAGAGATTTACCTAGAAAATACCGTTTGCGTTGAATGGGAAGGGATGAGGAGCGAGGAGAAAGTTAATATCAACAAGGGACTGAGGCAGGGGAGCCCTTTATCCCCACTGCTGTTTATGATGTACATGGTAAGGATGGAGAGGGCGCTAGAAGAAAGTAATATCAGTTTTAATCTCTCATACAAACAAGCGGGTACAGTAGTAGAGCAGCAGCTTCCAGGTTTATTTTATGCGGACGACATTGTGTTGCTAGCTAACAAGCAAAGTGATTTGCAACGTCTGGCTAATATATGTGGACAGGAAGGCAATAATTTAGGTTTGAAATTTAGTGTTAGAAAATCAGGTGTTATGGTATTCCATGAAAATAGTGAACAGACAGTGGCAATACAGGGCCAGGAAATACCTCGGGTAAGAGACTATAAATACCTTGGTATATGGATAAACGAAGGCAATAGATATATGAAAACACAGGAAAAACCAATAACAGTGAAGGGGAAGAGAAATGGGCAGCCATAATGAAGCAGAGAGCGCTGTGGGGATACAATAGGTACGAGGTGCCCCGAGGTACGTGGAAAGGTGTAATGGTTCCAGAACTTACTTTTGGAAATGCGGTTGTTTGCTTTAAATCAGGGGTACAATCAGGACTCGATGTGAACGAAAGGTCAGTGGGTCGCCTCGCATTGGGCGCTCACGGGAAGACTATAAATGCAGCTGTGCAGGGTGATATGGGCTGGACTAGTTTTGAAGTGAGGGAAGCTCGCAGTAAAATTGAGTATGAAGAACGACTGAGGAATATGGAAGAAAGTAAATGGGCTGGGAGAGTGTTGAGGTATCTGTACAGGGAAAAAAAATGATTCACAGTGGATGAAAAGGACTAGGAAGCTTATCAGCAAGTATGCGGCCTGTAGGGTGGGCAACACAGCAACAAAGAACGTCAAGCGGAAAGTCAGAGAGGCCGAAATAATCTTATCGGTGGCGGCAATGGTAAAGAAACCTGGCATGAGTAACTACTTGAGAGGAAAAAACGAAATCAGGAAAGAAACAATTTATGATAACTCAAAGGGAAGCTCATTACTTTTCGAAGCGACATCGGGATGCCTTAGAACACGCACCTATAAAGCGAGATATAAGAAGGAAAAAGAAGCATGTGCTTGCTGCGGTAAAGCTAGGGAAACTATGGAGCATGTTTTATTAGAATGTGAAGACGTCTACCAAGCGGTCGATTTAGGCACCACTGGCCTCCTTGAAGCCCTTGGGTTCAGCGAGAGCAGTGGAAAAGGAAATATTCCGCAATAGGGATTAGTAAGAGGCGATTGGAGGATTGGTGTAATAAAAGTAGGGAAAAGACAAAAAACGGAGACGTACAAAATCGCAGTTCACAATAGGGGATCAGAAAATTTGGTTGTGGGAGTTTATAGTGTTTTTTTCTTCTTTTTTATTGCTTAACGTAGGTAGGAGATTAGGCAACATAATAGCAAGAGCTTGGTGGCACAATCCACCGCCCCGTTCCAAAGGGGACGCTCATAACATCCATCCATCCATCCAGCCAGCCAGCCAGCCGCTAATAGCAACACGAAGCTCGCGTGTGCTCGCGCGCAACGTGCGCGTCAGAGCATACGTGAGAGGTTTTTGCGATCACGTGCCCAGCTGTGTTTCCATTCCTTCTCTGGCCTATCTCGTTGCTCTCTGAAACTGAAAGTTGGACTGGTCGTTACAAACAAGACTCCAAATAATTACCCATCGCGCTCTGAAGTAAATTAAGTTTCATGCCGTGATTTCTGGGTCTACTTAATAAATCAGAAAAAATCAGATCGAGATTTTTTGTGGCAGTACTCCTTTCATTAAGACTAATTATGTAATTAGGCGGAATGCAAAAAATAATCTGAGTATCTCCAAGCTACTGCAAACAACATTGCCTTGGTTCTGTCCAGCTACGTCGCATTTTCATATTTTTAAATCTTGGTGCATGATAGTTGGGACACCCTGTATTATCGTCGCCTTCTTTGTCAGACTTGGAGACTGACAAAGAAGCTTGAGAACAAGTTAAGGACTGCGCAAAGGGCGATGGAACGAAGAATGCTAGGCATAACTTTAAGAGACAGAAAGAGAGCGGTTTGGATCAGAGAGCAAACGGGTATAGACGACATTCTAATTGAAATGAAGAGAAAAAATGGCGCAGGTCATGTAATGCGTAGAGTAGATAAGTAGGACCATTAGGGGTGACAGAATGAGTACCAAGAGCAGGGAAGCGCAGTAGAGGACGGCAGAAGACTAGGTGGTGCGACGAAATTAGGAAGTTTGCGGGTGCTAGTTGGAATCGGTTGACGCAGGACAGGGGTAATTGGAGATCGCGGGGAGAGGCCTTCGCCCTGCAGTGGACATAGAGTAGGCTGATTATTATTATTATTATTATTATTATTATTATTATTATTATTATTATTATTATTATTATTATTATTATTATTATTATTATTATTATTATTATTATTATTATTATTATTATTATTATTATTGTTGTCGTCAAGCTCAACTTAGCTTATGAGGTTTATCCTGCGGATTATGGACGGTAATCGATAAAGTTTATACGTTCAGCGGTTATCGCCTGCTGAGAAATGTGATCCAATAATGCAACACCAAAGGTGTTTTGGACAATCAATCAATCAGTCATTCGAATGAATTAATGAATGGTCACCATTTACCTCGATACCCTCTTTTTATATCTTTTTTTTTTTCAAAATCGAAGGTGTGCACAAAAATTCGTTCTCTATGCCTAGAAATTTAATTGCAGCGAACTGTCCTTGAATCGGTGCTGCACGTGCTTAAGGACGCTTGCTTTGGCTCGTTTTCTTCTGTTGAAGTATTCGTAATCAGCAGGTACGCCGACTAACGGTTATGAATATCGACTTGCTTTCTGTACTTACGAGAACATCAGAACATTTTTATTTCTTTTTGTGCTATTTGACTAGACAGTACGTGTCACACTAATTCAGAAAAGAGGTCGCTTGAGGTAGTAAACACTTAATGTTCACCGCTATTATTGAGACGACGCCATTTCCGGGGCCGGTCTCAGTAATCTCAGCTGAGTGACAATCTATGATATCAAGCAGCGGCTGCGTTAGATTTGACTATTTCGACATGAAGGAACAAATCATAGCAGCCATAAAAGAACCATCATGTCTTGCGCTATTTGTATGCATATACTAACCGCAGTACTAATTCTACACTTTTATCATTACTATAGCTCGTTTGCTGTTCGTGTTTGTTTCTTATGTTTGTTTGCCATTTCTCAAAAAAAAAAAGGGGGGGGGTACCGTGGCATCGCTTGAAGAATATATACTTGCGATAATTTTTCAAAAGCCATTTCGTGTACCTTGATTGAATAATTTTAAGTCCTAAAGTGATACCTAGGCTATTGGGGTAAAGCCTCCTGAATAAATTTGACCATTAGGGTTTCTGTATCGCGCACGTATTAAGCACACGAGCGTCTTTGCATTCTGCCCCCACCTTATATTGCCGTCATGGCTGGAAATCGAACCCGCGACTTCGTGGTCAGCAGAAGGATGCCATAGACACTGAGACACTGTGGTGACTCCTGCGTAAGCGAATTTCCTTTTCATATACGGTAGTTCTTTTTCTTCTTTTTTCCTACTCTACTGATACCTCTAAAGCGCCCCTTATTCTATGGTGCGGCGCCACGGATGGTAGTGCACCGCCGACTGTAGCTTTACTTTTACTGTACAGCACTTTCCCACTATTTTTTTAACGGCAAAGATCCCCGGGTGGTCAAAATGAACCCGGACTCCCCCCATACGGCGCGCCTCGTAATCAAATCGGGGTTTTGGTACGTAAAACCCTAGAATTCAATTCCCTTTTTTTTAAAGCTTCTCACGCACAAGCAATCTTTGAGCGAACTTGCGCAAGTTTCTTGTTGCCTACTGGCGACTTATATATGGACCAGGAGCTCAGGAAAGGATTGTCTATAGATTAATGTGGTCACGGTTTTCATTATGATCAAAGAGAAAAATTAAATTTGGCGCCAAAAAATTTTCAGTGCAGCCGCTACAATAAAAGTCGTAGTTATCAAAATACGCATCTATAGCGCACATGCAAACATATATTGCTTGAATAAAACGGTATAGTTTGATCAATTTTTTTTTTCAAAAAGGCTCGGTCAACTTTGCCTAAGAATCGGTACAGTGCAGAATCGGCAACACTGTGCCAATGTTGACAGCCGCGGCGGCGCTAGTGCGTGCGTCTGCTTGAGGTTTCTTCGGATATTTTCTTTCCTTTTATTTGCAAGTGATCGAATTTACGTACGGCAGATTTTATTATGGAGTTTGGGGATACAGTCACCGAATCGCCGAAGTTAAATGAACTAGCGGCCACGATGTTTGAAAAAACAGGAGAATACGTTCAAGCCGAGCTTTCATGTGAGTGCTAAACAGCTGATTTGGGGTGGTTGTTTACGTTGCTGACGTTTGTCAAATGTGGTGCATGTTCCCATATACCAGAGTGTGCCCATTATGTGTGAGATGTAATGCTGAATGCGGCTAGAGATTTGCTGTGGTGTGTGTAACAATGAGCCTAACGTGAACAGTCCTCAATTACACGTTTTGCAGCTACATTGGACGATTACAGGTTGACAGAAGAAATGAACAAATTAACCATAACGAAGTACAGTGACATGAAGCAAATTGCCGGCAACGTTTCGAAAGCTCTCATGGACCTCAACGAAAAATGTGAGTTGCAGGAAACTTAGTCCAACGTGTGTATCAATGGGCACTGATAAGCGAAACCTCGGGAACTCTTCCCTATCTGTAGATCGGTGCCTAAAACCGTACTTGGACCAAATCGACCAAGTTGAGGACAGCGTTACCAAATTGGAACAAGCAGCATACAAGCTGGACGCTTATTCCAAACGTCTTGGTAAAGTACCCTGGCTGTTAAGAGACCCGATTCTTGGAATAGAATGAGTAATGTTCACGATTATTCGGCATCACATTCTTTGCTTTCTTTCAGAGGCAAAGTTCAAAGTCCTAGAAAAACGGTGAATCTGATCTTCAGAAACCCTCTGGCTGGATGCTGCTATGACTCGGGACATATGGCTTCATTTTGGAAACTGCTCATTGATCCAGTGCCCGGCGTCATCCGCCGAAACCAGCTGCATTGCGGTGGCTTTTTAACGACAATAAATAGTGCACTCATGCAGTATTTCTGCGCTGATATCGTCACGCACTGCATTTTCATTTGCTTTTTGAATCATGGTGGACTGGACTTGTATATTTAGGAATTTGGGTTTTGGCATATTAATGAATTCATGGGCACGTGAGTAACACTGCCGAATGGTGCGCTAGGTGCTCTGTATTTAGAGCACCTAAACCATGAACTAAACATACAAATGTGTTGGGTGAGTGTAAATATGACGTTGAAGCCGTTAATTGAATGATACGTTGAAAGAACACTGTGAAAACAGTGCAGTCCAAGTGCCATCGCATCAAATTTTTCAGCGTTAGGTGCTGCCGTTGTGCCTCTGCGGCCGTAGCAGCAACCTGCGAACTTGGACGGACTCCGAGAGTGCCAGTAGACGTTACGCTCAGTGACCACGGCTGATAACGCGGTCAAAGCGGTGCCAAGGCTGAAGTTGTGACTGTGGTGTGTACTAGAAGCATTGATAACTCAGGTGAGCGGTAATTAATCATTGCCAATGTGCCTTAAATGTTTACGTTTTAAGCGGACTTGTGGTAGCTGATGATTGGCGCTCTATTCTCGACTGGTAGCAAATGACACTCCCAGCGTTTGCCGGTCGTCGCTATCGGCCTCTTTTGGTGCGTTTTGAGAAAGCTGCCTTCGTTGGAAAATTGACACTGCATTAATTTCCGACCTAGGTCATGTATACTGGCTTCATTGCGTAGTGGTTGCTTTTGTGTAGTTCCGGCGTAGACTACTTTGCGTGTCTGTAAACAAACCGTACGCACACGCCCAATCCGGCTGCCGGCTGTGAGCGTTCCCGCATTTCCTCGTGACGTAAGCTTGGCTCAAGTTCCACGCTGAGTACACATTTGGTACGTAGTTTCATCTCGCTTGTTCGAGTTCTTCAATTTGTGTACACAATTTCTGACAATGTGCGCATTGCGGAGAAAACAGATTTGCAAACTTTACCTGTTGCATTGACTGACAGCCACGGCTGCTGTTTGCAGATGAAAACGTGTCTCGATGCCAACAGGAAAATGTAGCCAGTGGCACACAAAGTACTTTCAATCGCGGTCGAGCCCGATCGGGATCGAATTTCTCGACCGCGATTGGCTCCTCTGCGCAGGCTGAGGATGATCACGAATTGCGATCGCAAGATCCAATCCGGAAAGGGCTCGATTGCGTTCGGAAGTGCCGCATGGGACTGGGGTATAAAAATACAATGGCGGAACAAAACTTTCGCAGAAGAATGCTGAAAACTTTTGGGACCAGCTTTTACTTACTTCATGCACCAAAGGTCCCTTGGTCGGCCTTTGACCTTGGGACCTCCTCCTCTATACGTGTTTCGTGTGTTGTGAAGTATAGTTTTCTGGAATTTCTCAAAAATCGCCTGTTGCAGATACCATAATTATAGTGCTTGAGCTGGATTATTAAGAGAGGTGAGAATTTCTTGCACGAGAAATTGTAACACGTATTTAACCAATTGAAAAATTCGCTACTTAATTACTTTCCCGCACATATTGCTATTTACGAATTGTAGACGATGAGTTTGCAAGACGTATCCACTTGAAATGAATTTCCAGAATGGCACCAGTTTGGAGATATGCGCCATCAAATGCGCCGTAAAAGTGCACTGTTCCACTTACTTTTTAACAAAGTGTTCTTTTATGTAATGAAGCGCAAAAGTAAATGGAACGCCCATGTATTTTGTCCCACACTTTCGAAAATAATACCTCAAAACTGATGTCATCCTGGGTATTCATTTCAATTGGGTATGTATTGTAAACTCACTGGCTACAATTTGTAAATTGCAGTATATGCCATAACATAAATAAGGTAATTAGGGGATTTTCGTTAACTATTTCTATATGTGTTTTAATTTCTCATGCTAGTAATATCTGCTTCTAAATTTGAATAATTCAACTTCGGGACAAGAATTATGCCATCTGTCACAGGCAATGTTTAAAAATTCAGGAAAACGTACGAAGGATCACCCTGTATATACCTTACATCATTAATAAAGCTTCACTTATTGATTGGAAAGACCGATTGTCTCGGGCCCTGATCCTTGAGAGCTGAGTGCTTTTATGTTTCTTCTGACAGACGTTGTGTGACGAGCAAGAATTTGCAATCATTCTGTTTGAAGCTTTATAGAATGCCCTGCAATCAGTGTTAAAGAGGCTGCCACGCCTAAAGTATATTTAGACGAACCTCACCATATTGAATAAATATTGCATATACGTCATTGTCATGGGATGTTACTACTACTTTGCAGTGCCAATTATAGCAAGATACAATGAGTTACCCGGGCGGAAGTGGGAACTCTTACCCTCCTCAGCAGGGTTATCCAGGCTACCCGCCTCAAGACAGAGCAAGTTACCCCATGGGGGCTGTCTATGGAGCACCACCAGCCGGCCAGCAGGCTCCTGGCTACCCACCCCAAGTGCCAAATCAGACATACCCTCAGCCGTCCTCAGCAGGTTTCCCAACAACCCAGCCAGGTTTTGCTTCTCAGTCTGGTTATCCGAGCCAACCTAGCTATCCGAGCCAACCCAGCTATCCGAGCCAACCCGGATATCCGAGTCAACCTGGCTATCCGAATCAACCCAGCTACCCGAATCAACCCGGCTACCCGAATCAACCCGGCTACCCAAATCAACCAAGCTACCCGAGTCAACCCGGCTACCCAACCCAACCCGGCTATCCAAGCCAGCCCAGTTACCCAAGTCAACCTGGTTGCGCCATGCCCACAGCCACTGGCCATCAAAGTTCCGCTCAAGGATACCCTGGCTGCCCAACAAGCCAGAGTAGCTATTCTGCACCTGTGGCTGCTGCTAGCTATCCTTCTACACAAGCAGCTCCAAGCCCATATCCATCTGCAGGCTATCCTAGTGCAGGCACAACAACTGGCCCTGGTGGTTACAGTGCACCCTATACGCAGTCAGCCTATGGAGCAGGATCTGTTTACTCCAGTGCTGCCCAAGTTACTCACTCAGCATCCTATACAGGACAGCGTTTACGAGATGTAAGTGATAAGGCTTCTGTAAAGATGTAAGTGTGCCATGTGCATCATGCAGTGGGATATGTCTTAGTTGTGGCTATATTTGGCTTTATGCATGGCCTGCTTTGATGCGCCAGTTTTGCTTGGTGTTTGCTGGGCTGTAACATTTCCTTGGTGAAAACTGAGCAATACAGAAATTATTGGTTGCACTGTAGTTTGCTGGCACATACATTTGTGACATTTAAGATCCATGTGGCTGGAGTGCTTTTTGAGAGGTAATTGCAGAATGTTTATGGATTTGGCAGCTTCTCTCAGCAAATGGCTTTCCTATAATTGATGGAAAGAAAAAGCGTGGCTGTCTCAAAATAGTTTATATGAAATGTGCATTTCTATGTGACAGCAATTGCTGCTATTTTGAGTGTAGCTGAACATTTTAAAGGAAATTTGTACAGCCCTGAATAACTGCAGCTAAGTGAAGCTTGCATAATATGAGGCTACCAATTCCCTGGTAGAAGCATACTTTATCTCATGGGACTATGCTCCATGCGAGGCTAACAGTCTTCCTCTGTGTTTATTTTATTGCTGCACTTGCTGGTCTGCTGCTTTAAGTTATAAAATGGTTGTGCTGCTTTGAACTGTGACAAATTATTTTCAGGTCAAATATTTGGAGCAACTTGTGTTGCTTTCCTTTGTAGCCACAGGCTGTGCATAGTTTCGTGATAATTATTTCCCTTCAGAAATTTCCTAACACGCTATTTCACCCACTGCTTAGTAGTGACAGGAGGTTGATAGGTAGATGGGTTGGTAGTTTTGCAAAATTATTCACCTAATGAGGCAACACTCTGTAATCTGTTCTTTCAAGAAGCTTGAGCCTTTGAGAGAGTCGCGACGTTTCTTTTCTTTGTATTCCACTGCACAAAGCACTTTAGCGCTGTTTGTGGGTAATACATTGTTGGATATCTGTCTTAACATAATACTCACTGGCTTGTCAGTTTCATATTTCTTAGAATGTGAACTTCCAGGCACGAAATGTAAGTGCATTGGCTCACAGCGATGGTATAATTGAGCTGACTTTCAAATCATTAGTTGGTGAAAAACATATAGGTGCCATTAAGTGACTCAAATCAAGTAGACATCAATATGGAACTAACAGACCTATCGTAGAAAATGCAAGGCCGAAGTCTTACTATATTTTTGAATGGTTCACATAACCCTGCTGAGGCAATGTAGACAGGCAGAATATAAAGACGTATAAAGAAGTTTTTTTGTGATTTCGCCTTCAGCATGGCCAAAAGCTTAATTTGTGACCATGCTAATTTCCATGAATATCTTAAAATGTAGCTACTGCCATTTGTGTGCTTGGAGTAGTGTTACAGCTAGGCTCCTCCTATATTTATGGACAATGCTTACTGCAGCACACCCAAAACAGTTTTGTCAGGCTAATTTCAAAGTACCCCTCCAATTATCAGATGTCAGTGATGTGCTTGATTCGCACATGAAAATGAGTCACTATGAATATTTCAAAATGGCCACCATTGTTTCTGCAACTCCCCCTCCCCCGATAAGAGAGAGGAACAACTTCTTGTAGTCGCCTGCAGAACGACACCATGACTAAATGGCGCCGTGACGCGGGCCCTGACGTCTTCTCAGCGGGTGGTCTCTACTCAACTCCAGCGCGTGTTACTCCCGCGGTCGGTCGCCCTGAGGGGCAACGTTCCGTCGGTTTCGCTCGGCCTTTGTCTTTCAAGAGCCGCCGAGACCTGCTGGACGGCCCAGGTTTGGCTTTCGTGGTCTTAGCATTCCGCCGCAGCCGCGAGTCGCGGCGGAATCGATAAAAAGTACCGGGTACAGCCCTGGACTGGGAGCATTGTCATATAGCCTTAGACAACATTGTACACATGTACTTTTTAGTGCACTGAAACCTCGTTATATCAAACTACTTGAAATTGAGCTGAATATTTTCTATACCGAACAGGAATTTTACAAGTGGAATCGCTGCAACCTTACTATGGCAAAAAACAGGCGTTCTTCAAAACTTAATGAACAGGTAAACAGTCTGTCAGTTATTATATAGGTCAACATTACGTGCTGCCTGGACTGTTAATCAATACCAGTTTATTGGCAAGGGAGTCGAGCGTGTAGACCAGGCACAGTAGCCGGTGGTATCTAGAACGGAATATAATCATCGTGATTGTCGATTGATTGATTGCTTAATCATGGAGTTTAACCTGTTAAACGTCCCAGAGCAACTCTGGGTCTGTTTGGGGGACTCCGGATTATTTCGACTACGTAGGGTTGTTCAACGCGCGCCTAAATGTAAGCACACGAGCGTTTTTGCATTTATCCCATATCGAAACGCGGCCGGGAGTCGAACCCACGACCTCGTGCCCAGCAGCAAAACGCAGGGATAGAAGTGCTGCGCCAGTTGCGCCATCTTGCACCAAAACACTAATTTCGAATGAAGATACCAAATTTAGCAGGGTATGCATGTTCAGTGGCGACCACACGTCTGTTGGTTAGCGCTTAGCACTGCAATCCAAGCCTAGGCAATGCGTTTCAGCGTCGGCGTCTTTGGAGTGCGGGTGTGTTTGTTGGCGTAATTGTAACTAGGTGGCAACAAAATGAAAACCGCTTTGTACCATACAGTGCATCACAAAATGTTTTATATAAGTGTTCTGCGTTTGCGCATACCCGAACCAGCTAAAGATGATTTGAACTGGCGCTCATTTCATGGGGCAGTCGGGAAGGGAAGCCGTGCTGAATGAATGAGGTCGTACAGTCTGCTGAGCGTTCATCAGTTTCGTTTTGCATTTTATGACTCACTTTACGTGCACTATTGGTAAGTACATCTGCGTCGATTAATGGGCGGACGCCGTGCGTCTGACGTTCTACGTCTATTTCGCTCGTGCACCACGTCTCCGCTCACCAAGATGATGGTGCGGCATGCTGGCAAACGACTAGCTTGCTTTCATGAAACGTCTTGCTCACAAACATCCAATGGCAACGTACCACAATCGTCTCTCGAATTTGCACTCGATCAGGCTAACTACATTCTGCACGGCCGCACAAAGTTGGTCTTTTGCCGACGCAGAAAGCAGTTAAGCCAAGGATGTAAAGTTTTCTCATTAGTCAACCTTATCGGCCAAATGGTGGTCGTTATTAAAAGTCCGGCGAAAACGCGAACCTCCGATATTGTGTTCGCGGCAACGATGTTTACGACGTGTCTTGCGCAGATTGAGTCCGAAAATTTTAATCAACCATCATACGGCGCACAACATATCGGCTGCCGTTTTACATTCGCTTTATGACGCCTGTGGCGGAACCGCGAACAAGCCAGAATAATCGAGCATATTCAAAATATTGGTCGATGAAGCAGATCGGAAAGCCAGCGAATATTTTTATCCCTTTATTGTTTTCAAAAATTATCTTAGAGTACTCTATTTTTCTCGGCAAGCGATGTGAAATACTGGCCAACATGCAATGACCAGTATGCCGCTTCACATTTATACTGCGATATTTCGCTATCTTAACTGAACGTCTCCAAGAATTAAAAATTACAAAAAAAAATATGGGGCTTTACGTGCCAAAACCACTTTCTGATTATGAGGCACGTCGTAGTGGAGGACTCCGGAAATTTTGACCACCTGGGGTTCTTTAAAGTGCACCTAAATCTATAAAAATTACCAGAGGGTACTACGCGAACGGTGTTCACTTTGCGGATTCTAACCAACTAGCCCGCCAACGTGTTTTAACCAAGACAATTTTTCCTTGTCATGTTTTTCGCCCAGCGGGCTTCCGAAGAACTGATTTACCGTAGCCTAATAGTGTTCTGCAAAGTCAAATAAAGCACACCTTTTCTTTATCTGCCTGTATTTCACTTATATTGACCTTTACCAAGCTACGCCAAGACGCGTATTTACTGCTCCAAAACCGACAATTCATGCTCCAAACCTATAGTACTCCAAAGTTTCAAATTTGCTGCTCCGAGAGCTGCTCCAAAGCTTCTTTGGCCGCTTCCATTCCTGAAGACGTCATAGCCATCGCGGCGGGTCATCATTGCTGAAATAGGTTGGAAGACAAACGCTCTGGAAAAGTGCCTCTGGAAGGGCCACAACCGCCTACCTGGTGGGCAGAAATGGTATTCGAGAGAAAGGCAGTGAGTAGAACGGGATATTCCTAGGAAAACACGCCTGCGTATCGTGGAAACTTGGTAGCTATAATACATGAAGCTAGCTTGAACGTTTGCATGGTTATACACTGCGGCCGTGCGTTTCTAGAGTGCATTAACATCGCCGGCTATAGCTGGTGTTCAGAACTGTAGACTGGGACCCCAAGTTTAATGAAGTTGCACAGAATTCGTTAAAACTGAAAACTTGGTTACATCAAGATTGTTGCGCTTGGGCTGCGAATTTCGCTTGTTCTATTGCTGGCTGGGCCTTTGTGGACGGGTGTCTTGGAACGTGCCATTTCATTAGAAACATTGGGAAGACGTACAGCGATTCGATCGAAAGGCTCGAGCCCTCATTATAAAGATTCGGCGTAGCGTATCGCGCACCATTACCTTCCTAGCCGCCCCTGCCGAGAATGAGAACGTAGCCAGAGAAGCGTAACTAAAGTAGCGCCGCCGCGGCGCGGGCTTCCGGTGTTTGTGGCGCGGCTATGGCAGTTATGCTCTGTGAGATGAAAGGCCACACCGCGCGTCAGGAACCGCGCGTTAACGCAGCTGTTCCTGGGCCGTGTGGGCTATCTTCTGTAGCACTGATGGCGGTCGAAATCTCGAGAGAGCTAGGAAAACTTGCCTTGTCCGTTCGGCATTACAACCTTGACAGCACATGTTGCAGAAATCGGACTGCTTGTGTGGCACAACAGGAGATGCCGTCGCGCGCTTATAACAGTGGCCTTGAAACTTTTAAGTCAGGCACAAAAGCGCCCAGTTTTCTGCTTTTGACTGGTCCCATTCTCCGCACTCGCCTTGACTGAGTGCCGTATGCATGAAGGTAATTGAATGCTCGTAAATTTCGCGTCTATCAGTCGTCCACGGCGCAGTCAGACTCGGTATTCGATTTCACTCGTTACCCGAAAAGGCCCGCGTAGACTGGCAGCAGTTCCCGATTTGCAGGATACGGAGAGCCGCGTGCGTCCCGGACTATTATGTTATTGTGAGAGAATTTCGGCCTATTACCCACTCGAATTGTCGTCTTCAGGAGCGTCAGTTTTTTGGCATATTTTGATTAGTTCAGTCAATGCAAATAGGCTCACGTGTTGTGCTTTAGTTCTCCGCTGCAGGCACGAACGGAACGCGCTCACCGCGACGCGCTCCGACAAGTTGCGATGCTTTGTCCTCCGTTTCCGCGTGGTTTCTTAAGGAGCTTGCGGTAGCGAGTGTGCGTTCTGGGATGACGTGTTTAAATTGAGACGGCAGTGAAGCGTTGTTTCGCTGAATCGGGAAACTGCATGGTTGACGCTTGCGTTACGTCGTGTACACTTGGCCATAGGTCCTCGCGCCACAGTACCCCAGGTCTTTAACGGAAGCAATCCAGGGGAAGGACAAAAATTCGTTAGATCGAGGTTTGAATGTATGATTCTTTGTGTGTGGGAAAATAGGGCGGGGGGAGAGGGAAGGGGTTGTTGAAGGCCGGTATAATATATAAGAAAAAAGAATTTTGTCAAATCGAAATTTTCTCTTCTAGCTGGACGTTCGACTTTTCCTTCTTTTTTTCTTCACCCCCCGCCCCCCCCCCCCCCCATGACGTGGTACGTTTAAAAAGCGCCAAGGGGTCGCTGGATGAAACCGTACGTAACGAAAACATGTATGTTACAGCATTATATCTTTGGAACAGTACTATCCACGCGCGTTACTGTGATATCGTTGTGTAGAAGAAATAAGCCATTACCCGACCAAGTATGTGTCCTGTGCGCAGATAACGCCGCTGTCGCGCTACGCATGACGCAATCGGAGCTAAATTTACCCTCGCGTGTGGCGTTCAGATAGGCGTACGTAGCTCGACAGTACGTTTGTCCATGTGGATAGGAATGGTCGCATTTGAGAGAGCTCACTATGACATAGTAGTTATGATTTATGCAACTCAAACTGGTGTATGTCAGGAGTTGTAAGGCCTACAAATGTGGCAATATGTTGCAAAAATTTCATGTCGATGCTCGGCTCTGCACGATTGCAAGATTACATGCACCGTGGGACCCCCATTACAGCTGTATCATAAGTTAAGCATGTATTCTTTTATAATGCGTAAATAAATGTCACTTGTGTATTTGGTTACGTAATTTCTGCTCCCTAGTCCCCATACACCTTCTACAGCGCGCGCAAGGCGTTTCACGTATACCATTGCGGCTGCCTTCGTGATACAGCCGACCAGTTTTTATTGCGGTAGCAGTTATATGGACACTCCAAGCCCATTTTTGCCGTCGGTGTCGCCGTGAGGTTCAGTATATATTTAGGTGCATGCATGCTATATGACATGCGGTATATGCGGGCTATATTGGCCTCGAGCTCCACCACTGGAAAAGCTGGCGCCACCGTCGGCGTGACGTGCTAGGAGGGATCACGTGGACATAGCGGCCGCGTCGGCTGCTTCGGGAGCGCCGAAGCGAGCTGAAAACGAGTTTGAATTCCCTCGTACGCTGCGGTCCTCATTTAGTGGCGAAATTTTCCCGCTTCGAGTGTCTCCTTTACAACGCTTGAAAGCACTACAATAGGTAGTGGCTGCCTTTGAAGGCGCGCAACATGGTAGGCTACTGCTCGGTGCCGCAGGGCCGGACGCACGTAACGGAGGCCGGTGTCAGCCTTATTCACACGTAGCCACAGGACAAGAAGCTGCGTGAAGCTTGGCTCGCGAAACATAAAACCGGCAAACAGTCATCGGCTACAACTCGGGTATGCAGCAAGCACAGACGCGAGGAAGATTTCAGCTATGGCGCCCGGTCTGCGATGTTCTATAAACGCGCACTGAGACGCTCGCCCGAGTCTGCTGCACGACTAATGTTATGGCGGTTTGGTCTATCAACTTGTCGATGCTATAGATACTGGCAAGTTCAGTGGAGTGGAAAGGCAGCGGTAAGAAGCACATTTAAAGAAAGCATGGCATATGGTCATGTTTGTGTTATGAATTAATGCACTGGATTACAAAAAAGGAGCAGCGGGAAATTGCACGCTGAGAACACCGATAAACATACAGTGCGACGCAACTCGAAAAATAATATTGAAAAGTCAAAGAATTTAGAAGAAAATAAAAGATTGTGTCGTCGCGACGGCACATCATAGTCCCTGTAGGCGTCGAAGTCTCTACAATGAAGTTATTCTTGAACACCTATAGCTCCCACGCAACAATGGTTGCTTGTATACTGTCAAATGCTCATATTCTGCGGCCTAAAGCTCATGGCACGGTGCGAGAACGCGCGCGCGGTGAAAGAGAAACAGTGCGCGGACAAGCATGCAGACGCGCAGTCGGTCGCTGCGAATCTGCGCGATCGCTGCATGGAGGCTTCTTTCTATTACGCTTCATTTAGTTATACAAACACTATAAGAACATATTTCACATAGTTTGCTCTCAGCGTTTACCTACCTTTCACGCAAGAAGCCGGTTCGGGAGACTCCATCGCGGCGACCGCGCGCAGTGGCGTTCACTGTACGTATTCGGTAAAGAGATAGCGTCTGTAAACGATTGTGTGCTTTCAGTTTGCCCACGATTATTATTTAGACAGTAAACAACTTCTCTCGTTTCGAATGTACTTACAGAAATGTCCGGGAGAGCTCGCGCGTGGTGTTTTCAGTGAGCGCTGACAGCAAAACCTATGACGAGCGCGCCGCGTGATCCCTCATACTACGCCAGCGAGGCGCTTCCGATAGATGGCGACTCCGTAACTCCTCGTCGCAAATTGCCTCACCATTCTATCACTAAAGTTGCTCAGGCCAGGTCTTACATTCTTGACAATATTATTCCTCAGGATTTTGAGAATGGCAGCCCACAAATAAATGTCATGAAGCAAAACACCGACAGCGCATGCATTTCACCTTAAATATTCTCAGCCTCAAATATTAAATGTGCGATACAGTAACACAGCTCAAGCCTGAAAATGATGCAATTTTATTGCCGCGGCTGCGCACTACCTCCGGAATCGGCACAGGCAAGAGGTTTGAAACATCCAATACGGAAAAGCGGTGGCGAAGTCGCCATGGAAGATGAAATTGTCCGATGGCAGGATTCAAACGGAGGACCCCTAGCACAACAGCTCGTTTTTACGTATACTCCGTTCCATACATAGAAGACTGGCAGTGGCTTCGTTCGCACTCGCATATAGTTCGATGTTTTTTGGCCGCACTTGTGCGCAACTGTTGTTTATATGGGCTCACTAGCGAATGGAACAAGCTTTAATCCTTAGAAATAAACACACTTTGGTATGCGGGTGCTAATGCGCTGTTTTAGGCAATTTTCATTTTTGTTGTTCTTTTCGGGTTTCTTATTTGCAACCCGTCGCGAGGAGCCTCACGTGCATGCTCGCGCGAGCGAACGCTGTTGGCGCGCAGCGAAGCACTTCTTGCGTAGCTTCCGCAGCGTTGACTGCTATGTGTGGAACGTATAGTTAACTTACATTTACTTCAATTCGTACTGCCACTGCAGCTACGATTCTTACACTTCCTGTGATATTCCAACATGTCGCTATCGCATTCATTGCTTCGCCATTATGGCGAAACTGAAATTCCTTATTGCGATCGCACTCGCGCCTTGCTGTACTGCTGCCGACGACGCATGCGCGGTCCGCGCGTGGAGGGCTAGAAGCCGTCCAGAGACGCGCAGTGCGTTTGCCTGCGAAAAGCAACGAAGCCAAGTGAACGCACCAGCCCGCTCCGCTCAGTCGGCTTTGTCTGGCTTCCGCTGCTGGCCTGAGCGTTGCGCGCCCACAGGTATAGCGTTCCTGCTGAGCAGCGGTGTGCATTACACACCCTGGTGCATACACCGGTCTGAGCGGATCGGACAGTAAACGTCAGGCTAAATCTTTGCAATCCATCCTATGGACGCTGATGAACTCTGACGGTTTCCCTTCGGTCTCATCTCGGGCACCAATAGAGGTGCGGCGCTCTTCTTCACGGTCGTTCAGGGCTTCGCCTGTGTGCGAAACTGCGATTTTTAAAATTCTTTTTCTTAGGGAGGGTGGGGTTTCCGTTTGGGGGGTCACCAGTAGTAAAAATAAGAAAACCGCTGTTATTCTGTCGTGACCGGCCGCTATGTTACAATACACCACCTCTTCTCTCTCCTTCTTTCTTGGAACGCATCTTTCGATAAAAACAAAAAAAAAGTAGCAGATAGTCGAATTTCGCCTCTTCAGGTGGATTACTTAAAAGCAGGGCGTTGCATGGATGATAAATGGCAATTTTTGCGGTCAGCTAATAAACTGTTACACTATTTAATTCCTTTATTCACTTTAGTTGGGCGCATGTGACAATGATGAAATCGAGCCCAGGTACTGGTGAAGTCACATTCATTAAGCAGAAATGGTAAGCGTTTTGGACACTTTTCCGGAAAACTCATGTATTTCGCAGCACAATTTAGGAACGAATATTTCGAAATCAGTGCCAGTATCGGGATTTCGTTTAAACGAACAGTTTGCCTGATTCTCAAATTGCAACATATATGTTGCAATTAGAGATAGGGAAATCAATTATAATTTCGCTATCTGGGTGTTGCACAGGGCGTTTTTTTTAAATTAAAATGTATATGTCCAATGTATGTGAGTCCACTAACGCGCGTTCGTAACTGATAAAGCATTATTGACGAGTTGGTTCAGGAATCCAACGCTCACGATGTTCACGCAAACAAAGCAACATAGCGTTATACGCTTGTATCCGCCAGCTGACTAGAATAGTGTATTTGTCGCCTCGAAGTGGTGTTCGACGGCGCGATTTTGTTTCCTTTTTAGGCACCGCGTTCGCCTCATTGGCTGAGGTGAGGGTGCAGTACTTGGTAGGTATTTCACTGCATTTAGCGTGCGGCTTTCTTAAGCACAATTGTAACAATAGAAGGCATGTAAGAAGCGGTAAAAGAATTGCGGTAACCTTTTGGACGAGATTTGCAGCTTCCTAGCGCATCAGACGCGGGACAACAAGAAATGGACACTCAGCGCTGTGAGGTCCCTTTCTTGTTGATGCGCGGGGAAACTTTGGTGATAATGCAGCACGAATTAGCAGCGCTAAACATTGTTCCAGAACTTTCGAGGTCTTTTTGTGTAGCTTGTGTCCTGTACGCAAATAAAGCGAGAATTCCGGCGTAATGCAAGAAAAGAAGAATTGCAAAAATATAGCCCGCAGCGCTCGCTACGCCGCTCGCGTGCCTGCGCTCCAGCTGTTGCGAGTGCAGGGAAGGAGATAAGAGTGAGAATAAAGGGAACGGTTTGGGGCGGAGGGGGCGTGTTGCGTAAACCGCGTAACGTTCTTGGCCGTCCCGCAGCTGCGTGGTGATGACCAGACCTAAAAAAAGTCCCAGATGAACAGTCCTAAAAACGCCGCCGTGCGCGCTCTTTATTTTTTTAAAAATTATTTCTTTACGCTCGCGTATTCGTCTGATGCACGTATTTTTAGCGCTCCCAGAGCGAGAAACTTCTGCCTTGGGAACGGGCCAACTTCTCGGACGGCCCCAGTCGATATCCTGGCGCCAGACCACGCCAGGCAGCGCGGGTAATAGACGAAAAAAAAAAAAAAAAATCACGCGTGCATTTTTATGGCGGCGTTTTTGTAAGGGAAGAGAGTCGCGCGGTAGGCTTGCCAAGTTGTCTCCGTGAGAGCGTGGTGGTGCCCACTCACCCTACAGTCGAGGTCGTTTCGTCAACGGGACCTTTCCGACGTTTTTGAAGTAATTCTTTTCTTCTTTGCTTTTGTTCACACATTGCGCGCCTCTTTCCAGGAAGCTGGCGCGCTCAAGGCGCGGTCCGTTGTTTCCCCATTTTAAGCGAGGGTAGGATCCGCGCACGTATCTCTGTCGTTAGAGGAGACACCCCGCCGTTTTGGTTCCGGCTTAGAATTTTGTGACTCATTACTAGCAACACACACACACGTACACACTTGCGCGGCCCGCACATACGTCTGCTTCTTGTGTTCGTTAGTGGTGAAGAGGAATGCGCTACAGTCAAGCTGTCACGCGCCTACAGAAACTTTTCGCCCAATCAAACTCTTTATTTCGCCCAGAAGCGTACGATAAAGACTCGCATTTTTGGATGTGTGCGTCTGTATGTATGGGCGCAGAATGAGTTTTCGTCAGGTCGGAAAGTTCCGGCGTGACAGTAGTATCGGACATTTCCGCGATGCGTTACGGCCCATTTTCGCAGGGGCATTGCTTGTTATTTCAACAGGCAGGTGATAGACTTGCAAGCACACTCAGTCTTTTGCCTGATCGCGAACAATGTCGAATCTTGTTGACTCAATCCGGCCGCGTGAGCAATGGCTTTGTTTAACGACTCGCGTGGTCAGGTTGTTGCCACTTCCTTTGTTCAACAGTTTATCTCTGGCGAGTGCAGCGCCATCTCGATCTCGCCTTTAGCGCGCGGCGGCGGCGGCGGGCGTTGCTTCGCTAGTCTCGGTCTCGCGGCTTGTCCGGCTCGACGACGATCAGTGGTCGCTAGCGTGGATGCCGGAGTAGGTGTGGCCAGGTTTTTTGCGTTGACTGCTCCAGTTTGACCGCAGCGGGGGCCATTTTCCGTCACTATATTCGCATCGACAGCGACTTTCGGGTGAGCCATTCCGCGTTTATTCCTTCTAAATTGTCGGGCATCTCATAAAGCTTGTTCTTTTGCAACTTCTGCGCCTCCGCCCGACGTACCGAAGTTTGATCGGGACGATCGTCGGCTGCCGTTCGAGCTGAACGGAGGTAAATCTAAAATCGCGCAGAGAGGCGAACGTGTATCGTAGATACGGGGGCGTTATGGTTGACCGAATGCTGTTTTGCGGTTATGATCAACGATCCATTTGCTTCTTGCTCCGTCGCGCTGTAGCCGCCCCATGGGACGGCGGCTCATAACGTGCGTTTTGGCATGGCTTTCCAGGCCGCCATTAGGAAAGCTCACTACCTCGTGTAAGTCCGCAAGAGGTCTGTGATGTTTCTGGACGGGCTCCTCTCGCCTTTATCGCCTGGACCAGCGCTGGGCACGTGTGTGTATTTCGCGCTGCGCCGAAAGCAAAATACAAGCGCTGCATTAGGGTGCAGGACTAATGTCACATGGCCATAACGTCACTGCACATGTTCACCTTCCTCCTCTTTGCTGTTGCTGTGTTTCGTTTCCTGTGTCGGCGGCGCGCCTCTCTGTCCGTCGTCGCCCCGCCCCTAGCTCTGTCCCACTTTGAAAACAACCGTGCGCTGTGCTCGGCACTTATATACCATTCCTTACTTTTCCTTGTCTCTCTCTCTCACTCTCTGCTTACAGAGTCCAGGCAACGCAAGAAACATGGTGAGTTTCGTCGTCATGGATTTCTTAACAAAACATTGTGACTGCTTGCAGTTGAGATAATCCCCTCTGCTTTGCACAGGCCACCATCAAACCCTACCCAGGATTCAATCCCCAGGATGATGCCCAGGCGCTCAGGAAGGCGATGAAGGGTTTTGGTAATTTGTCTTCATGTTTAAATGCCAGCTTTAAACCATTCTCTGCCTGCTTGAGAATATGTTGCATGTCAATTTGCTGTAACAGCTAGGTTAAGAACACAGGCCATGCGTACATAAGATGACATTTATTGGGTGAAATTTTGTCACGGAACAGTAGGTGTCATCATTCCTATGAGCATTCTTTTTTCAATACTTTTCACACAGGTTTTGTGCACATGATGTTCCTGGCCGTTAAAGTATTGACAAGAGTGCACAGAAGTGCAAAGGTGCCCACAATGTTAATTATTGTTGCTTGACATAGTTTACTTCAAGAGGTCCAAAGGTTTCAAGAATGTGGTGCAGTACTGAACTGCACCTCAAGTGACATGCAAGAACTGTTGCATCAATGACTCCTGGGCTGTGTAGCTGGAGTAGCTAACATTTTAAAAAATTATGCGATGTTACTGTTACGGGAAAGGTTGTGAGCAGGTAGTTTAATGAACAGTGTGCTCACAGAAGAGAGAAGGCAGTTTTTTTTTTTTCAAAATTTATTTCACAATTCTCCACAGTAACAGGGATACTTGCAAATCCTACATCTTGCACATTCTTTTCATCCACGTCTCCTATGCTAGTGGAACGGACAAACTCAATTCCAGCAGCATCCTTCTCCTCCTCTCCACTTGAGTCCATGTCAAGACATTTTGCAGTGCATTCTCAAAATTGGCTTGTTTGCATTGACCATATTCTTCTCATAAAATGACGAAGAAGGCAGCGCAGCAGACTCTGCAGAGATATACGAGCAGTTCACTGCTAGCCGAATCGAGCATTGCTTTGCTCTGCTGTGCGTAGTGTTCCGAATGTGTCCACCATCACTCTTTGTACATGTTTGTGATCATACACAAATTCTGATGACACTGAGAGGACACGCTGCGAGTGTGTTAATTTGATATTGAGACCGTCACAAGATCATTATAATTGTCAGGTAATTTTTTGAAACTGACGATGTAGACAATGCCAGAAAGGCTGAGAAAGTGAGAAAGATATAACAAAACTTGTTGCTGAGCTATTTGGTTCACGACTTAAAAACAAAGATTATGGTGCTAAGCAGACGAGGATAAAGTGAGACATACGGATGGATACCTGTATGTGTCAGTTTGTGTCTCACTTCCTCGTCGTCTGCTTAGTGCTGTAACCTTTGTTTTTGAGAAAGATAGCTTATCTGGCGATGCCAAATTGCGTGCAGCCACGATGAATATTTTCCAAATTAGCTTTATCTGCATTCACTATATGGCGCAGTAAACTCCACAGGTGTAAGACGAAAAGTGGAGAATTCGGCTGGAACCACGAAATTGGCAACATCTGTAACATACTTGGAGGAAGAGGTGTGAGTTCGCAGTGCACTCAAGTGCATAAATAGTGTCTGAAAGGGTTATGAACTGGTCATACTGGTTGAAGACATGATTGCAATAAGGGTACTTATGTAGTTCAAGGCTGATAACCAGTGTAATTGGGGAATAGGGAGAGGTCACCTATTTAGCCTCTGGAATTGTTGCCTCTCTCAAGCATTTACCAGTGCTGGGTTACTGTTGCCCTACCCCTTCCCATCCATGAGACTTTCAATGCCCTTGCACACCAGTAGGTAATGTTTGTATTACTTCTGTGTTACATAGTAGCACTTCGAGTGCTAGTTTGGTCAGCTTTGGTACAAGTAGTGCACACTTCTTTTTTTTGTGTGCCTTAATTTTGCTGGCAACACCCCCAGATATGAATTGGCACGTGTGGGTCAGTACTAAAAGTGAAGAGGTAGAAGCAGATGGTTTCGGTAGGGTTTCTTTTTGGGGTGTGCCTGAACTCGTGAATTTAATGGATCAAAGACTGAGGCAGAAGTAATTTTTTAAAAACAGACTGTAGTGATGACCTGCAGTTCAGCTGTTGATGAAGGTTGAAATAGCTTATTTATTCACTTTTATTCATCTCATGTCAGCCAGACTGAAGAATGCGTAAACATGCCCATAGATGTGAGAAATGACAGTGTAAGCATAGAGTATTGTAGAGCAAATGAGGAGCTTGTCTGCTGGCATTCACTGAAGGGAGAACACCAGTTCACTCCATTTGGCACTCTGGAAGGTGCCCCCTGAGGGAAAAGAACTGCCCTTTCTCTTGTAGACTGAAGATTTACATTTTCCCTTTAGCAGGGGAATAAGAGTCTAGGGGGAACTAGGAAGTATTGAGTTGTGATTGGTTCTACTGTAACAGTGCCTGCATGTACAGTTTCTTTTCTTGAGATACTTTAATAGATGGTGCATTGTTCCTCTCTGGCTTCAATGCATTTTCTCATGTGTTTGTGCCTGCAGGCACCGATGAGGCTGCCATCATTGCTATTCTTGCCAAAAGGACAAGCGATCAGCGACAGGCGATCACGACAACGTACAAGCAGATGTTTGGACGGGTGAGTTGTGGCCCCATTGTCCGAGTTGTGGTTGATGGATGCTGGTGTGCTGTAGAGATGCCTTGCGGCTTGCTTATTGTTTTGCTTTTCTGTTAGGGTGTCATCTTGGGGAAAGTGTGCCTGCTGCATTCCTAGCCATATTGCAATGGAGGAGGATGTGTACATGTATGTCTAGCTGTGGTAGGATTGTCTGGTGTGTCTTGCTTTGCTTCAATCATCTCTATTGTCTAGGGTATGCCGCGGAGTGTTAACTTGGTTGATTTGTTGCTTGCTTGCCTGGTTGAGGCCGGTTGTTCTGCTTGGAATTTGAACACAAGCCACATTGTGTAATTGGGGAATTATTGCTGTAATGTAAATAAAGCACATGATTCCACAGCTTAATTTTATAAAAGGCAATTGCGAGGTGCTGTTTTAATTGAGCATACCTGCCATGGCGGTGTAGTGGCTATGGCATTGTGCTGCTAAGATTGAGGGTGCAAGATCAAGTTCCAGCACAGGTGGCCTCATTTTGATGGGGGCAAAAGGCAAAAACACATTAACATACCGTGCGTTGGGTGCAAGTTAAAGAACCCCAGGAGACCAAAATTAATCTGGAGCCCCCCACTACAACATGCCTCATAATCATATCGTGGTTTTGGTGCATAAAACCTCAGAATTTAATTACTTTTTTTTTAAATTGAGCATGTAAAAGTAGTGTGCTCAGTCTTGGTTTTCATTGGGTTATGCAAAAAGGATAGTAATATTCCTTGTGTATATTAAAAAGCAATGAAAGATAATATCGTAGGTAAATACTTGACCACTGTTCTGCCTTTCGTGGGTTTAGAATAGTAAACCTTGTGGTTATTCTCACATGGTGTTCCAATGGGGTCGTCTAGACCACAGCACAGGTTTCAGTATCTGAGCTTCAAAGGGGACATTCATCTCAGTTGCATTGTGTTGTGTGTGCCTGAAGTGTATATTAGTTTAGTCTCCACTGGGAGTGAGACAGAGAACTGCACTGAGAAGGTCCAGAGTACAGAGGTCTACACTCTTGTCTAGAACATGCTCCTGAGGGCCAAAGCAGCTACCAAAGCTATAGTCGATCATCAGGTCGAGAGAAATCTATGGAAACTGTAAATGTAGTCACGCAAGCTCACAGTCAGCCGATTTTGTGACACGTCATCTTCAGATAACGCCAGCGCATGCCTGAGCAGGTGGTTCGCACATTCTAGAGAAGTGTTGACCTTTGTACATGGAAGGCGTTTATTTGACGATTACCTTGGCGATGACAGACTGTTCAGGGTGCATGAGCCAAAGCTCCTGCAGTCAAAGGGTGGCACATTAGTATTAGAAAACGATGTAACACGCTGCAATATAGGAGGATGGCTTCCAGCAACTGCACTACCAAAGTAATATTCGTTCAGCTCGATAGCCTTCGAGGGCGACTTAGGGCAGTATGACCAAGCACGTGAAGTGAGCTGCGTCTCTTTGGCAGGAGCAGCAAACAGGTACACACCCACCTCTGGATTACCTTTGGCAAGTCTGGCCAGCCAGCAAAAGGGGTTGCTGTAAGAAATGGGATTCAGTACACACCACGTCACTGTTTGACAGCCTCTCCCCGTACCCACACTCCCGCAGTTGGACCCCGCCACCAGGAGAGAGGGGAGGAAGAGCTCCCACCCAAACAGATAAATTGGGTGAACACCTGGTCGAGTAGTGGGTGGACAGGAGTGTTTTATGGCACTCCCTGCTCTTGGCACTCTCGCAGAATAAAGAAAGAGAAAGCGGCAGGTCTGCATGCGTGAAGTGAGAAAGCGACTTTGCCATGAAGTGGCCCCCTATGCCCAAAATGTGCTGCGCCATGGCACTGCAACAAAATGGACAAACACAATCCCTGCAACCTTTTTCTTTTTTCATGTACAGTGAAACCTCATTAAACCGTAGTTGGCCGGAGCTTGGAAAAGTACGTACGTACTAAGCGGAAGTACTGTTTACCTGAAATAACATGAGATCGCGCCCACTTACCTGTCAAAAACGGAACACGGAACTAGGAGAGAGTCTGATGAAAGGGGAAGAAAACATGCAGTATTTATTCACTTCTCACTACAAAAGTGTTATTTTAGTTTGATGCTGTGGCGGCCTACCAGCAACGACAGCGGCCTCAAACTTACTGAAGCTGTGTGTAAGCTTTCTAGCCAGCCCCCTCTTTTTGGGAAACACTCGCATTGCAGATTCCTTGTTAATGTTGCATATTCTCCCTGCGTGGGCGTGGTAGCGCTGCAGGAGTCGCGAGGCGCCTTTTTCATTGCGCGTGCTGTTCTCGTCGCGACAACTGCATTCATGAGGCTGACGTAACGCGCAGCTTCTGCCACTGTTGGGCCTGAATCGCCCGTGCTGTCGCTTTCCGTGTCGTCCTCATCACTGTCGCTAGTCGACACTTTGGCAACGATGGCGAAAAGTCGAACCTCGTAGCCGACATCTCTTCGCGGTCGCAGCGGGGCTGCTGAACAACTTCCTTGCATTCCAAATGCCACATACCGTAGTCAACAGCAGATCCCTGTCACGTGCCAGCGGCGACTTCTTCGCGTCACGTTCGATAGCATGAACTATTTAATTTTCTTCCATGCTGAGCACCCGGCGTCTTTTTTATCAGAGCTTCGGCATGACGCGAGTCTCCGCTTGCAAGACGCCACAATGCTCTCTGGCACGGTGCCGAAATGATGTTGACGTGGCTTCATGCGCAAACACACAGGGCACTTGGAGGCCATTGTTCCGATCTTTGAGGCTTGTTGTTCTGCCGGGCCACCCAATGGAGACGACACACCACCTTGTTGTGCGACGAAAAGTGGAAACGCTATGTGTTAACCAACACGTACGCAAAAAGCTGGCACGTTTTATGTGGATACAAAACACATTATGGTCAATGGCCGCTCAGTCGGGGATTTGACTTTACTACTTTTAAAACGAAACTACTGTTTAAGTGGGTACAGTTCAACGAGGTTTTGCTGTACTATGTACTGTAGGTGGTTGTTCAGAGTTGCACTTGTGGAGGCTTTGTTCTCATGTACTTTTAAGCAGCAGTAATGTGTGCATAAGTTTCACTACCTTTCAGCAGCATTCCTATTCAGCAGGGCAAGTTGCGCTATTCAATGCAGCCAGCTGCTAAATGAGGGCCATGTGTGCAGTGCATGTACTCTTGCATTCTAGGTGTGAGTATATTTTTGTAAGCAGCTGCTCTCACAAGATATCTGAAATAAACATTTGCTATCTCCACTTGTTTCAAAGGACACTTGCCATGAGTTGTCTTGCATCAGGACACTCATCTATTTGTTACTTACTGCACAGAGGAGCATTGTTGCTGTATTATATTGAAGTTATGTCGAGTGCGTTGTAAAACTCGTACACTGACAACATCAGTGCAGTGTTTGCCTTGAGGTTATCTTTTGCTGATATTAACCACTAATATTTTATGTGAACTTCGTTTAATTTTAATAACTTTCGTTATTTTGTTTGAACTTGTTGCTTCTTTGTCTTTGCTACAAACAATTGCCTAAGTTATTCAGAAAGGAACAGCAGGAAGCATGCTGCCCTTTCCTTTCTCATCTTCCTTCTGTGGTGCTTGCACATCTATTTCACACCAGTTATCATGCAGGAATGGTTCGAGTTATTCTTTTGCACATTTTGTGATGTGCAGGACATAGCATGTGCCTCCATCATTGCAACTGTGGTTGTGGCAAGCAATATTTTCATTTTGAATCGGTGTGAGACATTGTAGGTAGTGAACATAGTGGAAGCCATCAGTAAATGCAGTGCAGTACAGTCTCACTGCAGCCCGTGTACTGTCATCAAGCTTGCTGGCTACATATACATTGTCAGCTGGATCACACTGGTGGTGAAAAATGGGGGCAAGTGCATTGTAGGGAAAAGCACATTTGCTTAGATGGATATGCGCATCTGTAGGCTGCTGTAGGTTGTAGGCTAGTTGGTTCATAGTAGCAGATTGCTTAGTGCAAGTGGTAAACAGTGAAAAAAAAAAGGTACAAACAGTATTGGTATTAAACTTGCAATGATTTAAATTGAGTTCCTTGCCTTTACACTTGGCATAATGCTTTATGTACAGGTCTGAAAACTTAAAAAAAAAGTTTTTGTGCAGCCTCCAATACCTTTTTGTTCGTTATATTTTACTTACAGATGTTCATGCTCCGTCCATGTATTAAGCATTTGCTGATTGCAGCATTGCAAGATATTGTACACCATGCTGCTTATGCTGGTCCATGTTTTTGCTGCAAGGTCTTCATGGTACACTTTGCCACCATTAAGTTTATTTTCTATAATTTTTGTAAGGGAAGCAGAGACAGCTTCATAAATAACTGGTTTGCTGGCCTTTTGTCGCATGTGATATGACTATTTTTATGTTTGTCTTCTGTTTGTTCAGAAGTGCTTTTACTTTCAGCTGTGGTTGACGGAGTTGCTTACTGCCTGCTTTACGTTTTCAGGACCTTGTAAAGGATCTCAAGTCGGAGCTGTCTGGGAAATTCGAGGATGTCATTGTTGGGCTGATGACTCCACTTTACGAATTCCTGGCATCTGAGCTGAAGGCTGCCATGAAGGGTCTTGGCACTGACGAGGACTGCCTGATTGAAATCCTCTGCACCCGCACCAACGCTGAAATTGCTGCGATCAAGCAGATCTACAAGCAGAGTGAGTGCACACCCTCCTCCTTGTTTCTTAGTGTCTGCTTGTGAAACTGCAATAGCTATAAGTGTGTCGGGAATTCCTGATATCAGGGGGTAGCTGCTGAATGGTCTGCAGAAAAACTGAAAGAGCAGGGACTGTATTATGTAACGATTCTTTACATTTTCCACTCTTTTTGCCTTTTTTCATTGGCAGGTAGAATGCCATGTCTACGCTCTCACTAATATATCAGCCACTTTCTGCAATTGGTGGTACAAAAAAAATAGAATTGATGGAAAACAATCTTCCCATAATATTACCCCAGGTGTCTAGTGTGTCGTTTTTGGTGGAGGAACATCAAAGCACCCAAACAAACATTTAACATAATCAAAAAGGGGATAAGAAGGGGTGCAGGCTGCTTGTGATACACTTCTGCCAGTTGAGAAGCATGCAGATAACTGGGTATGCCCATCATTGACTGATTGAAAATAGCTTGACTAGTGGGAAGTGGTGGCAAATTATATTTTCTGTGTCATGAACTTGTTGACAGGCCATGATATCTATCCTCCACCCCCCAAATACTGTATACTGTCGAACCCACTTATAACAATATTCAAGTGCCACGAAAATTCCATTGTTATAACCAATATTTATTTATTTATTTATTTATTTATTTATTTATTTATTTATTTCAGGAGTACTGCCGACCTCTCATATGGGGCCTTAGGCAGGAGTGGGTTATAACACAAAAACAGATTTGGAAACAAAGAAACAATTCTAGAAGCGCAACAGTAAAAGTTGCCAAAGCAAGTCTAATGCAGGTACTAGGGAGAACATGATTCATGCACAGGTACAAGAAACAAACGCTAGAAACTCGGAACACTAGAAATTATACAATTCAAGGGCAGAATGACGACAACAGACATTTCTTGACAAACATTTCTGCAACGAGTGAACATACCATAATCAGAGCAAGATAAATATCTGAAACATTATGCCTTGTGAACACCGAAAGATACATAGTGCCTTTTGAGTTAATGACGCCTTTTGAGTTTTAAGTTTTGAGTTAACCAGGTTGCATGAAAAAATCTATTTAGGGGGATGGCAGAGCTGATGTGAGAAAACTATATAGGTGGGGAGGCCAGTGCCCCTCCCCACCACCTTCCTCTGCCCAGCTGCTGATTGTGTTCACTAGTTTAACTGCTTCTTGGGCGCTCTGATTGTGTGCAACAAACCGTGGCTGTCGGCGTTAAAGAATGGCACTGCTATAACAACCGCAAAGAAGTGTCACGAGTGGCAAGCGATATGCGAGCACCGCCGAGGCATCGCTTCAGTGGCCTTGACCAGGGCCTTTTAAAAGTTGGGGAAAGGCTGCCACAGCAGCCTGTCAGCTTGAGCAATCCAGAAGAAACGCTGAGGAGAGATCACCACGAGAATCTCGCCACGCACTTCTCACTGGCTTGTACGAGAAAAGCCTATGTCCATCAGCCAGGCATGCTTTTCACGAAGCTTGCCGACATCCTTCTTCAAGGCATCCAAGTGCTCCACGTAGTGCAGCGGAAGGTCCCTCGCAAAAATGAAGCCCCGGAGGGACTGAATCGTCTGCCGGGCCTCCTGTGAGGACAATGTTGATGCAGCCTGCCCAACTGAGTCATCGCTGCCGTCGTTGCCGTCGGTATCCGATGCAAGCACATTTGTGACGATTGTCTCATCGGTTAGAAGCACTTAGTTTCCAAATCTATAGCCGTGTGTTTTCTTCTCACCAGCAACGTTTTGCATTGCCGATGATCAGCAGGCGGATTAGCCATTTTACGTTTCAGCGGCGAGTCAAATGAAGCTGAGAAACTGCGTGGCCAGGAATGACTTCGACGCAATCAACAAAGACGAGCACAGGCAATTACACTGTTCGCAGAACGGCACTGAATGAGAAGCTAGCTTGCAACATGTGAGCAACCTGCTTGCGGCGCAGTTGGCACGGTTCATTCGTATTTCGGAGAGTGGGGCAGCGTAAACCTATGGGCGTGGCCCATTCATGTTCGGAGGAGTACAAGGGCGACAGGAGAGAGTGGCGCAGAGAAAGCTGGAAAATGAGCGTGCGGCGGCAGCGGCCCATCGTGCAGTGGCTCGAATTTATCGTTTTCTTTCCTTTTCAAGGATTTTGCATTTCACTACCTTTCAGCATGGACACCCAGCAGCCAGACTTCATCGTTATAACCAATAATGTGGCATTGGGGCATTGTAGTGAGCAGGTTATTTCACCATGGAAAACAAACAAAAATCAACGGTGCAGCAGCTTCTCATTGTTTTAACCGATATATTGTTAACCAGTATCATTATATATGGATTCGACTGTATGTAGTAGGACTAGCAGCAATCACAGTATGCCAGTATAGGGTGCTGTTGTTCATATGCACCGTGTTCATTATCCACAGTTAGGGGGCTAGGTTGATAGCCATATGTACTCTATTATTTTTTTCACTGTTGCTTGAAGTACGCATCATCTGACTTCATCTGAGAGATGACTCACACTAACTTGCAACTCCATATGTGGATGCACTGTTTGCCTCTGTTGCCACTTTCTTTTCAAGCTGCGTTAATGACTGGGGACTGTTTTCATAAAACTTTGCTTACAGAAGAGAAGTGTTGTCTCAAGTGCATGATTGTGATCGCTGTGGTGACAAAACAGTTGCCACGGCAGTTCCCAATCGCAGGCTGTGCTTGTGTAAGAGTAGTTTTGTGAATGTGGGGCCTGATGTTTAGGACGAGGCACAGACATAGTCTGACTTGCTTGGCAAATGCTTTTAAAATTCCTTAAAAGTGAGGAAGATGCATTAGTTTAGAGATTTCTTTGCGATTGCTTCTACCACAAGGTCATGCATATTCAAAGAACTCAATATAGTAAATTAGACTAGTATTTACGAAAATGAATCTTTTTAACTGAAAAAGTCAGACAATTGATTATAATGCAAGACTTGGAAACCTGTTATCTGAGGTGTTCATAACAGGTTCCATACATACAAAAGGCTGTTAATTTCTGCAGTGTAATGAATTCAGGCCAACTTCACCCAGAAAACTGAAACTGAACTGCTTAAAAGTGTAACTGGCATGCCCCTAGCACACAGGGGTTCCCAAACTTTTTGAAAAAGCCTTTGGGGAAACCAGTTTGGGAATCCCTGCCCTAGCAGACGCCCGCAGCTGACTTGACTGTTGTTGCTCAACCAATGGCCAAGCATAAATAAACATCCTTAAGTGTTTCGAAACATACAACATATGAACAAAAAGAACCACCACTGAGAAAGTGGCAGGGCAGTTGACGCAGGCATAGGCTGCGAAATTTACGATAGGGATTGGTCTCGGTTGTACTGCCAAAAGCAACAGGTGCAGCTCTTCATGATAGCAATAAGTGGAATAAAGAACCTTAAGTCATCGCCACCATGTTATTTTCTTGCTAGCAGCGCACTAGCTTAATTAGCGCACTGTTTATTCACATGCGGCTTGAGTGAGAGCAGTGCGATTGTGACGTGCAAGCGGGCTGTCACACAGGTTCTTTTCATATTTTGTGGGCTTTCTTTATGACATTTATATAGTATGTAGGACTTTAAATACTGCGAATCGTGTGTTTCCTTGAACGCTCTACAACTCCCTCTTTAGAAGTTTTTCTCTAAATTTAACTTGTAGAGTTTATTTACTCTCGGCTAATTGTGCAACTGAAAGAATGCAAAAAATTGTGTTCTTTCCTTAGAGTGGCTAACAACATGCTTTTAGTCGTGTCTTTCTGTAGCACACCTGAATATATTTCAACCTTGGTTAAAGATAGGTGGGATGTTTTACAGACAGAGGCAAGTGTTCTGCGATGTCCAAGTTGTATGGCAAGTGAAGTTAGGCCGAAATAATATGTGCTGCGGGGGCTCCACTCTGCATGCGGCTAGGGCTGAAGACGAGCTCTTGATCTAGCCCCACACAGTCGCTCTATGGTACTCCCAACCCGTAGCGCAGGAATCGGGGCTACATCGGGTTCGAATGAATAAGGCAACCAGTGGCATCAACTGTAATAATGTTTATTGCTACAAGCAATAAAGAACACTGGCAGAGGGAAGTCCTCTCTGTAATAAGTAATAAATAGGCTTGCCTCGTTGCCTGGGGTAGTCAGGCAAACGAGGTCACACATGGGTTGCAGCAGGGGATCCAGTCCGGCAGCTTAGAAGTCGGGCGTCAGAGAGAGAGGGTCTCCCCTGGTGACACGCTTTCATGCCTTTTTACCTTTTGTGAGGGGAGGTCCTCCCTCGGCCGCCGGATACGTCTCCTTTTCCCGCGAGCCGGGTGGGGGGAAGGGGTACGTGGGTCACGAGAGCGACAGAGAACGAGAGGGCGCATAGTGCCTCTCTCCCGTGTCTATGCCGGCTCGACGCATCCACCACGTCCGAACGGGACAATGCGAGTACACGGGAGGAAATGAGAGCGGGTGCTCCCCGCAGTGCACACAAAGGGTGAAAAACATTGTAGTATATATGCAATCGTTTTTGTATTGTTTGGGTTTGGTTTTCATGACTCAATATATAATGGGGGGGGTGGGGGGGGGCATGTGCATAATGTGGTTGTATTGCAGTGTTCTTATGGCTTCACTGCCTTGCAGGTGAAAGATAGCAGTATGTATATCTACATGCAGTTTTTAGTTGTACAGCTTAGCGTAATCCTTCTTTATTTTTTGCTCTGGGCAGAGTTTGGCAAGGACCTTGAGAAGGCTGTGATCAGCGAGACGTCTGGCGACTTCCAGCGTATTCTTGTCTCCATGTTGACGGTGAGCTATACTTCTCGAAGCGTATTGCATCAGCATGCAAGGGGATAATTGCATCAGTGCAACTTCTGTCTCACTGAGGCAGAAGGAACTAAGCGTCCTATCATACTGGCGCTAACTGTTTGGTCTATCTTGCAATCAACATAGTCTTGTGTGTGGTTTAGCTCCTAGCTGCGCATGCTCGCCTAGTTTTCTTGGGAGATGGTTTTTTTCAATAAAGCACAGTTCTTAGTCTAATCATCGTGTGTGCTATATCTCTCCTGTTCATCTTTTGACTAGTTTAAATCTCAAAAATATGTACTAACTGACCCAGATTGCAACTCTTCTCAACCTTTTCTTTCTTAATCCTTTCACTTTTGGGTTTGGGGATTTCTGTGCAACTTGTGCAGCCGCCTTTTTTTTCCAAGTTAATATTTGTTGATTAATTTGTTCCTTACTGGACCTGTAAAACTCAATGAATTTGATAGACAGTGTTGTGTACTTTGTTAAAAATTTCCATTGAAGTTCTAGTTGCAACGTCATGCACTGACTGAAATGACGCTTGAAATATTTAACTATAGTCGACGAGCGATAATTCAGACTCCACAGGGAATGTAAATAAGTCCGAACTATCGGATGTCCAAAAAAAAAAAAAAAAACGAATGTATAAAAAAAATGGTTATCTTTACTTTTTAAGGCCCCTGTGCAAGGAAGAAGTGGTCGATTCATTGCTGCAAGCACTTCCGCTTATGTGCAATGAAGTCCGCCTGTATTCCTGCCAGTTTTGTGTTGTCTCGGTAAGCTGATGCAAGGACTGCAAAGCCTCGAGTCAGATATGCATGTGAAGGCTCCAGAGCACATAACACATTATCATAATCCAAGTTGGAGTCGCAGTTTGACGTTGGGAGAACTTGCTCAATTGTTTCGTCATCATTCAGTTCGGCACGCAATGACACCATGCTGTTGACGTCTGCAAAGTCTTCAGATGTAACTGTGACAGGAATCCGCTCACCGCAGCCTAGCAGGTCATTCATAATGTGCACATTTGAGCTCATTGTGGTAGGCGGCATTTCAGGCCCTTCAGTTGTGAGCCGGGCTCATTTGGACTGTGACTCAAGACTCATTCGGAGTCGGACTCCGAGGGCAAAGTTGGTGCCATTTGACGTGGACTGTCAATAACTTCACGAGAAAGACTTCTTGGAGCTAGCAGAGCACTGTCTGGATTGCATACTAAACAAACAAGCAAGCACATAATGGCTGAACGCTGTCTGGAAGGCAAATTCAACAAACAAGAGCAGGCCATCACGGGGCGATGCTTGGTGGTTCCAGAATGGATGTGATGATTGCGATGTTGATGCGACTTTACAATTCAGGCAAAGCCTCCAAGATCGGCAATTGTAGTTAAGGGGGGACGCTTGGTGTGTCATCTTCTCTCACGTCCGTGTCGTTTTTTTGTTGCGCAATATCATTTAAGTAATGGATTACCAACTTGCCTGGAATGCTGCTCTCATTAAGGGGGGACGCGGCTTTCGCATCGCGAGAAATGGGCTAAAAGTAGATTTTTCGAAAGTCATATTTTGGGTTTCAATAACTCTTTTTCTATCTGATTGCGAAATATAACTGTAAACCACATAGAAGTGCTCTAAAAAACTTGTTTTATCAGCCAAGATTGCAAAAAACGAAGGCACACCAGACCAGCGGCCACATGTACAAGAAGCCCCACATCACAAAACAATCCAAAGACTACAAATTTGGTGCCTTTTAGATAACTGAAGAGAAGGTGAATCTTTGAAAACCGTTTTCTCAAAACTTTTTTTTTCCTTACTCCTCAGTTTCTGGAGCTGATTTCTTTGTTACCGTTTATCATATCTTGACTCATTTTTTTTGTCACGTTCCTTGGGCTACATTGCAGGTCGTGACATTCTCGTTTTCTTATTTTGACCCTTTGTAAGTTTACGATATGGCTATACGTCTACCCCAAAAGTGTGCTTGATGCGAAGGTAACATAAAAAGTCACACCATAAAATTTTTGTTACCTACGAAAAAAAAAAGAAGCAAGAATGTCACTACCTTCAGCACACATTTAGCTATGCAGTCAATACTTAACAAGCCTTCTATCATGTTTTCTAAGTTCCCCAGGTTCTCCAGAAAGTTCGAGGGAGAAAAATTCTGGTCAATAAAACTCAATTAAATATTCGCAGGGTATCTTTCTGAAACTTTTACGGAAGCTCCAGGGCAACATTCTGGACATTTGTGCCAATTTTCATCAACATCCATGAAGAAATGAGGAAGTTGATTTTCAAAGTCACGTCCCTCTTTATATCGCTAAGGTGCAGTGCTGTGACAAGGACAGGGTCTTGGAGATTACATGCTGGATGGTAAATCCTGAGGCCATACTTGATGTCTCATCGAGGTTGCCAGTGGAGATAATGGCAGCAGAGTCGGTGTACACTACAGCCACGGATGGAGTCTGGGTAATCGAATGTAGAGCTGGCGGCTGTCCGAAATATTGGTCGTCTTTACACATAAGTCTATGGCACCATTGGTGGTGTTGCGAAGCTGTCGGAATTACCGAACTTGTCCGGATTATCGGTGTTGGATTTATTGGTGAGCGTCTGTATTGGTCAGATTTCACAAGTTTCGGTAAATTGGAGAATCTGGAAAAATGAAACTCCGACTGTGCTCGTCGTTCTTCCTTACCAAAACGACGCAAGATTTGTGCTTTGGTCAACTCTGCAACATTTTAAAGTACAGCAGCAGTAAAGAGACAGAATCTTCTGTCGGGTTGTCTAATTTTCCTATCCGTCTAGGCTGTTTTAACAATGTCTCAAACAGTAGATACACATGAGTGCTTGTTATTTTAATAATTTAAGTTCGACTAATATGAAATGCAAGTTTACTTTTTGTACCATGGGTTGCTTTTATTCATGAGCATTTCGATAGCCTAAGTACAAATTATTACAAGTAATCCTTCCTGTTTGTAAGATTTTCACTTGCACTAGAGCATGCAGTCGATTTTAGACCGACCTTCAACTGAAGCTTGACTGGCAGTCTAATCTCTTACACCGCATGTGCAAGTGCCTTTATTTATTACTGTAAAATATTGTGCAGCACTTCACATTACAGGGAAACTTCATTACAGTCGCCGACTGATTTTTCGAACTCCAAAAATTCGAACGTGCTCGATTATTCGGTCTGCTTCGCGGCACCGCCATTCTCCCCATAGACCATAATGTATAACAACTGCCGAAAGTTCGGACACCTTGCAACCTCTCGTCTGATTTTTCGGACACTCCTTGAGCCAACTCGATCGAGAGCACCATGCACCGACTCTGACCGGTGCATGATTCGACTTGCTGAACGCCATTTTTGTTTAAAATGTAGCCTCCTTGCTGCCCCACGAAGTGGCGCTACTGCAAATCCCCGCTCATCATCATCGTTTCTGCCTCGTTCGTAGCTACAGCAGTTCCGGTCTCAGCTTAGTAAGCCATGTCAAGGCAATCCAGCAGCTGGTTTGTTTCTTCACGTATGACGCTGTGAGTAGGCCACGTTTTTCGTTTGTGCGACTGGTGTCGGCGTGACGGCGTGGTGATATTTGCTTTGTGTGCTGTGTCAAGGTTGCGGTGATGCAACGCGGCATACGGAAACATAGTGTCAAGTGTCTAATGGCGCCGACAGCGTCCGCGCAGACTGCGCTGGGGAATGCCGGCAAGCGGGTGCCGGGTGGCCTAGGATTTGTCGCCTTCCGACGTGCTCCCTACTGACACCGAAAATGTTCTGCCGAGACCTCCACAGTGGTTGCATTGCGATTCCGGGCACAGTCTCATTTGACAGTTTCACAGGTGCTGATACTGCTGTACTGGCATGTGCAGAACTCGACGACGGCGAGATCATTCGTAAGGTTTCTGCTGCGCCGCCGGACGATGACGCCGAGTCGGAAGATGACGCACCATGTGCTAGGCTGCTGTTGCATGTGGAGCATGTACAAGCAGTTACTGTGCTTTCAGCCGCCTATAGTGACCGTACGACCCTCTCCGAGATTCAGGCTTATCTGATTGTGTGTAAATGGAACAGCGTGCAATGGCGCATCCACAATGTCTTCGAGCCTACTGCCGAGCCCGAATAAGTGCGTGGAAATGAAGGATTTCTTTTTTTTTTTTTCTTAATCTCCTTTTTCAGGCACCTGTTTATTCGGACATTTCTGCAGTCCCCATGAGGTCCGAATAAACGGTTGGCGACTGTACTGTAAACGCCACTTTAACAAACTCTTCAGATTAATGAACTTTTCAGAAATACCCTGCTGAATGCCTATATAGTTTCATTGTAAAGATATTTCAGTACTGCAAATTTCAGAATACCAAACTTTTCAGAATACTGAATGTTAAAGTAGAAGCTTGGTAATTCACAACTCGTTAATTCGCAATGTAGGATAACTTGAAGTAGCCGCTGTGGTCCGTCCAACAATGTATTGAAAGCAATGTGTAGCACAACCCGCTAATTCACACTGAAATCTTCTCCGCCACCGATAATCTGAACTCCGCACCATCGTTTATGGGCAGAGTGCTAGTGTGCAGAAGCACGTTGACGACGCTGGCGTCGCCACTCGGGTTGCGCATGGTCGATGCCACTGTTCCAGGTCGGTTCTCTCCCTCTCCCAAGACCTTCAAGATAAAAACGCGGATATGGCGCTGCGTATTTGTTTTGTCCATTGTTTACATCCTTACATCTTTCTGTTACATCTTGGAGGCTACACTCTTTCTCTACGAGTTGTTCTGCCCAGAAGGGGCACCAGGTGATGTCTGAAACATGGTGGCCGCGACGTTTATCGGCGCGCGCAGTACCAAAAAGCATAGCCTTTGAGATTCGGAGACTAACGTCGCAGCAGGTTGTGGTGCATTTCGCGGGTGCACTTTAGAGCACATCTCTTGTTCCTGCGGCGAGCGTCGGCGGCGCAAAGGTGCTTTTATAGTCAGACTTTTTCGGCACGCATCGCTTGCGGCCAGTAACGCTATGCCGCTTGCACTGTGCCAGCCGAAATGCCATCCCCTCTAGACTTGGATGGAGAAAGAGATGGAATGTGCGGATAGAGCACGAGCCATCTCGACGTCGGGCACGTCGGACCTCGTTGGCCGCGCCCGGTTATGTTCGCTGTGCCAGTGCTTCGAACTATAGATGTTGTTCTTGCCAACATGATGTAGCAAGTGCACGTGCGCACTCCCGCTACATCGAACTACGTACGCGCCTTACCGGGGCAATTCTTTTTTTCTGACTTTCATTAGTTCAAATTTTGTATAATTTGAATTTTCGTAGCATCCCTGTGGGATTAGAATTAACGAGCTTTTACTGCATTCAGTTTCCGTGTCACGTCAACAATCCCTTAGTACTACGAATGAATATTCAGAAATCTGGGGATTCTTAGATTCCTTTGCATCCTTCACAGCAGCAGGAACAGTAGGCTAGCAGGCGACAGGGAGCACGAAGTGGACGTTTCGGTGCATGAGTTCGAAAAATCTGAGATGGTGCCTGAGGAGAGAGAAATTATGCGGATCCTACACACTGCGTGAATCGTGAACAGATAGCTTGTTCTTGTCGTGCGCTTGCTCACTTCTGGAAATCTAGAATTGGTTGCTCGTTGCCTGGAAGTGCTATGAGCGACTGACCAATAGCGCAAAGCCGCAACTAGATGTACATCCATCAAGTACCACAGATTGTCACACGGAACGAGCAGACGATTAAATTTTCATGCATGCAAGAATCGAAACCTACTCCATGACCTTCAGAAATATTTTATGCTGCTCTTTACAGTAAAGCACATCAACCCAAATTAATAAAGCATGCGTCGTGACAGTTTCGGCATGTATTTGCTGCCCTCATACTGGCAATACCAGGGAGACATCGCTCAATCGTCTCTCGTGTGGGGTAAGACTTTAGGTGGGGAGTGACTGCGACAGCCATCTCCCTTGCGTCGCTTGTCACTGTCACATGCAAGATTGCTTGTATGGAGTTTATGCTTAAACGTTACCTTACATGCCCCACTGCTGTTTGTCTGCTTAGTACACAGAGCACGCAGGGAGACAAGTTTGCTTGAGGTGTTGTTGCGCGCCATTTTTCATAACCTATGAGAGGGTCGAGTATTGTCCTTGCCTTGCATGGCACATTGCATTGTGGCAGAAGTGTTTAGGATTATGGGTCTGTTCATGCTAAAACCGAAATCTGATTGTGAGGCACGCCGTAGTGGCGGACTCCAGATTAATTTTGACACACTAGTGTTCTTTAACATGCACCTAAATCTAAGTGCACGAGCATCCTTCCATTTAGCTCACGTTGAAATCTGGCTGCCCTGGTTCGTGTTTGAACCCAAAATGTTGAGCAATGCTATAGCTGCTTGGCTACCGCGGTAGGCACAGTAAGTGTTGATTTGACCTGCGACCGCTTCCGTGGTATTGTCTAAACCCTATAGTAATTTAATGCGACTTGGTGACTGCATGTCCTTGCGTCAGTTGTCTGCTTGACAAGTTTGCATGGTGTTTATTTTTCAGAAATAGCAGAAACGTACAGTGCCGTACCTCCAGTTTGCCCGCAACTGCTGTCGTGTCTATATTAGTAGTGTTTCCGTGTCTTCTCGCGTTGCCTTTTTTCTGCCCCGCCCTTGCCCTTGTATGGGAACTTCGAGCGAAGAGTGGCAAGGCTGTTATTCCCTCGTTTCGCAACTGCGCCGGTTCTACCCATTCTCTACCTCTTCTTCCCCCTCCTCTCTACCATTCCGTCTACCTCTCCTCAGGACTTGCATGCTAGTAGAGGGATAGTGCTGCACTTTCTGCAATGCATTTGCAGGGAGTTACAGATAATTACAGCTGTCAAGAGGCTAATGTGACGATGCCCTGGGAGCTCCAGAGGGCATTGTGCACATGCAATGCGATGGAAGGGTCCAGATGAGTTTCTCGCATTGCCCTTCCTCTCTGGCACACTCCTTCCATATATATACACGTTCTGAACCGCCCCCCAATGAGGCGTGCAAGACAGCAGCAGCAGTTGAAAAGTCAAAGGAAGAGGCAAAGAAAGCTGCACTTTAAAATGTGGGAGAGGACTTTTCAAATAGAATCTTTCTTTGCCTCTTCCTTAGACTTTTCCACTGTACTGCTGCGGCCTCTAGCACGCTACGTTGCAGGGTGGTTCAGAGCATGTATACTGTACACATGGAAGGAGCGTGGCAGAGATGATAGGTGATGCAAGAAACTTGTTTGGACCTTTCAAATGGGCTGCGTGTGCACAATGCCCTCTGGAGCTCCCTGGGCATCGCCACATTAGCCTCTTGACAGCTGTAATTATTCGTCACCCTCCGCAAGAGCACTGCAGTAACTTCTGTGCTCACCCTTCTACTAAGGTTGAAGTTCAGAGGGGAGGTAGATGGAATGGTACAGAGGAGGCAGACAATAAGTAGAACTGACGTAGTTGCGCAACGAATGAATAACAGCCTTGGCACTCTTCACTCGCAGTTCTCATACAGGAGGGGAGGGTAGGAAAGGGAAAATGTGATGTGAGAAGGGAAGGAAACGCTACAACTATAGACATGACAGCGGTTGTGGCAAACTGTATAAATTTAGGTTCAAAGTCCGGTACATTTCTACTATTTCTGAAAAATAAACACCGTGCAAATTCCTTTTTGTTGGCGTTTTTCTCAGTGTCAGCTTCTCTCTTGTTACTGCCACTCTTATTTGCGGTGCTTCGGTGTTGCGTGGGGGTGGAATCTGTAGAAAATAGCAACAGCGCGGGCCAAGAGCCAGCAGCGACGTTTTCATGAATGGCTCACATGGTCACAAGTGATGAACTTATGTGTTGATGGACAGAATGGTTAATTTTTAAGCTTTCATTGTAACGACCTTTCAGAATAATGATCAATTTGGACGGTCCCCAGAAGTTCATTACATCGAGATTTTACTGTATTGTACAGTACTCTACAGGAACTGGACAAGGAACGTGGAGGCTCCAGTGCTAGTTGAATGCGCACTAGATCAGCTTGCTCGTAGAGAAAAGCTGATCGAACGCAATAATAAAGTATGAGGAGGCTTCTGCATGGCTCCCTGACCTGAGAACCATTCCTTCACGAGCCTAAAGAAATCAGTAAAAAACGAATCAGTTTCCGGCTACATTGAGCAATCGAAACTTACCTGTTTTCACATTTATGAAGCTACTGCTATATCGCATAGCATGGGCATGTCTATGGCTAGTGTTATTGTGAACAAATTTGCATAATTTCTTTGCATGTTCTGACATGCAACATTAGAGAATTAGGAGCCAGGCTCATATTTTGTATATTTATAACATTTTTCTTACTCTCAGCACTTATACTAAAAATAGCAAATAATTACGTTTATTAACGTTTCTTGAGATTCTTTTTTGAGGTTTCACATCAGAATTCTAGAAATTATTTTTTTAAAATGAATAATTACTGCTTTATATCCATTGAAAACGCCAGTGGTCAGGCTATAGTTTTATGTAACACGGTATATGACTACATCTTTTATAGTGAGGCCACTCTATCATTAGTTCAAAAAGTGCTTCAGGGCCCTTTATCTGTTGATGGCACAACTTGGCAAAACATTAATTTTAGCCTTTCTATATAGCCTGGAACAGTGATGGAATGAAGTGAGGATGCTTAGGCCAGAAACGGGGTGTGCGCTTCACCTAGCTAAGGGGCTGAAATATACAGAAACGGCATGAGACCTACTTATTTCAGCTTAATCCTACTTAAGTAATCCCTCAGCTGTTTCTTGTTTTCATTTGCTTACATTTGCTTGGAAGTGGAAGTAGTTCTCAAAATTAAAGAAAGACTTAATGCATTTTTGATATGGTTGTGCCAGCCCTTATGAGTTGTCATGGTCGCTTGCTTAACATAATTTATGGCAGGAAAGCACTGTTAGACTAGAAGAATTAGCTGTAGAAAGAGAGAGAAAGCAGCTACACCAGTTGTACTCTTAGAGCCAGTTATTTGGTAATGCTAGTGTTACGAGATATCATTGTATAGTGCCACAGAACGTGTTTGCACTAACCATTTGCTTTGCACCAGTGTAGGGAGCTGTAAACAAGTGGTGCAATCTGGACACCTAATTGATTGAAATATAGAAATCTGTATTTTCTGGCAAGTTTAATCAGTAGTTTAATCAGCAATAAATGCCACTTCATTCATTAATATAGCTTCACCACATATTTCATAGTGAGGTGTGCTGGATATTTCTGCACTATTTTTTATGTTCCACTCTTCATTAGCAACATAAAAGTTGCCTGTGAATTTCTTAAGCAAGCAGTTGAATAAAAAAAAGTTTATCCAAGAGTGTCGAGTACAGTGTTCTTGGTTTATTTTGCCATGGTATGGTTCTTACATCCTTTGAAAAGATAGCTTAAAGGGCCCCTAAACCACCCAGAGGTCAAAATTTATTTGTGGTGTTGTTGCAGTCGTGCACGAGTCTGCTATGGACACATAGCCACAAGAATTTTTGGAAACGGTGCCGTAATAGCGGAGTTGCACACATTAGATTATCGTAGCGCGGCCCTCGCTCGTTTCCCTCTTTGCTTCGCTACGCTCCATTCGTCAGCTAGTCTCGCCTCGCTGAGTGCTCCTCCAAATGTCACGTGACATACGTCACCACCAACACGCTTTTCAAAACACTGTCCACTTCCGGTTACCGCAACTCCTCGCTTCTAGGCTACTCGCTGTTGATTGTATGCCGGCCCGTGCTGCTGGGAAGCATGCTGCTATGGACCCTGTGTCGCGCACCAGGCATTGTGCACGGCGTCATTATGAGGCAGCCGGCGTTGCGTCGTTATGGTTTTTCAGTCTGCGCTTATGCAGCCAAGCACTGCACACGGATGCCTTCTAGCCATCAGAACACCCTGTTGGACTGTGTTTGCGCAGCTAATTAGACCGCTAAGCACGACTGTATTGGAATGCGAGCGATTTGGCACTTGTGTTATGGACTGTAGTTACTGACTAACGAGTAAAGCCCAAACCACGCATACCCTTGCGGACGCGCACACAGGCTCGCGCCCGCTTGCCCACTCATGCGCAGACAGTGTGGCACAGCTCATACACAGTGAAACATGGCACAATCTCGTTGAGTAGCTCCTCTCTGTTATTGCGCTCTTGGGCTGCCTCGAGTCGGCGCACCTGGCTGCGCCGACTCGAGGCGCAGCCATGGTGTGCGCAGCTATGTCATGCGCAGCTATGGTGTGGTACATTCAACTCTCAGTGAAACAGATTTATATCATGCAAGAACATGCTTATTATTTCCTTTTTGTGCTGCTCTAACAGCTCTAAAAATATAACAATTACATTTGTAGATATTCAAGCATTTTAAGACTCTTTCAATAACAAAACATTAAGTGGCATCTTCCAAGGATGAGTGAGCCCTGTGAGCATGCATTGTCATGCGTCTTTGTGGATGCAAACCACCATTCCTCTCGAGGCATGCCAGGTGCAAGGCGCGTAGATGCACGTTGGCTCATGTCCACAAGCGTACATGTGTTCTGGGCTTAAGGGCAGGGGAGCGCATGCACCTGCTAGCAGACTAACCGGAAGCCGTAGGTTCTTCTTCAACCAATCGACAGCATCTTCTCATGGTGGCATCACCAGACGCACCCTGGTGACATAACGACGAGCGCTGGGGATACCGAAAAGCCCCAGAGAGGAGCACGGGATTGTTTTTTGATTTTGGGGTGCACCCGTGGCATGTAGCGCTGCCACATTTGGCATCATTAATCATGATGGCTTCTGAACTCGATGCGCATGTTTACTTGAAATGTTTAAAAAATATTGGAGGTCCTTTCAGGACACAAATGCCAAACCACATGTGAAATTATTGAGGTGTTTCACATTAAAAGATTAGGAGAAACTTGTGTTAGCCACATATTAATATCTCTCACAGAAAGCAAATTTCAATATCTTCTCAGCATGTGTGTCAATGTCATGTAGTGCCTTTTGTTATTTGGTTTTTTTGGCTTCCCTACCTCTTGATATGTTAACTGATAGTCTTTAGACCTTGTCATGTTTGTATGCTGCGTTATTTGCAATCACTTATTCATATAGTGATAGTTTCAATAGAGATTTAGTGTAGAGTTAGCACACCTCTTGTCTTTTTCTAGTCTGCCTGTATGTGTCAATTCACAGTACAATCCAAGAATAAGTTCAGTGAACTTAGGGAAGAGCTGCTATAAGGTGAAAGCCCTTGCAAACACTTCACTTTTCATGAGTAGTGGCTTTGCCTTGCCAGCGCAAGATTGCTTTGAGCAAGCTGGTTCCATCGAATTCATGGAACGGGTTAGAAGGGGCATTATATTGCTGCAGCATCCACTGTACTTGGACAATGTGATGTCAGCACTCTAGCACTTCTTGTGTTTTCTGAAAGCTTTCTATGTCTTGTAGGGCTCACGTCAAGAGGGAGTGCCCGTAGATGCCAACAGAGCTGCAGATGACGCACAGGTAAGTGTTCATTGCATTTACATGATTATAAATTTTGTTTACACCGTTGCAAACATTGCGGTAATCAGAGGACTTTTTGTGAAAGTCCTTTGAAAGTGCCTATGTTTCAAAAAGTTACACCACTTTTGTCAAATACAAATATTTTTTCTCACCTGGTGTTAATTTGACCCTGACAAAATTAATTTCATCCTGCAGCAGATTGAATTAAACTTAAGGCAGCAAAAACGCTGATTTATCTGGCAGTATTTAGCCAAATAAAGAAATAGGAAAAAAAAACAACCTCCCAAGCCCTGTGTACAGATGGTTAACCAGCGAAAGTGAAATGTGTGGCCCCGGTGCTTATCACTGGGTTAATCCCGACAGTTCATTAAACGACAGCTTGGTAGGCTGTCAGATTCTCGGTAAGCAGTTGCTGCTTGTGCTCGTCTGCATGAGCCTGTTCTTGTGCCTGGGCTGCAGCATCGGCAGGGCGTAGACAAGCGTTCCCGGTTCTGCTCGCGGCATTGCTGATCGAAAGCTGCCTGCTCCTAAGCAGTATGTATGATGCGTGGCCTACCCATTTCGGAGCCGGCGAGAAACTGCTGTGCGTGTGTTTGGCTGCGATGGAGAGCAATGATGTCACTACTGGCATGGTTAATCCAGCACCACCTAGATTGCACAAGGCTTTTTCACTCCGATCTATGACACCATGTTACCTGGCCCGACTGCCATAGAATCTAATGGGGATGCTCCAGAATAGGCCACGGTGATTTTGATGTCATTGCTTTGATCACGCCAGCGTTTTCAATGGAAATTTCAGGCCAGGTAGCGTGATGTAATGGATCGGAGTAAACAGACTTTGTGCTATCTAGATAGTGTTGGCTAATCGCGTGCCTCTCTTTCTCTTTTTCTTCCCCTGCATGTGCGTGGAGTCGCACCGCAGGAGTTTTCAGCATACAGGCTACGGACAGACAGACGAACTGACAAATTGGCTAGCCATGTACAGCTTTGCTGTAGAACAGAATTAGTGTTTGACCATGTGACATCATTCAATCGCAATTTGTTTTGAACAAAGATCTCACTATTTGGATATCCCCACTGTATGTGTTTTGCGTGCCTTCTCAGGGTGTGTTACAACAAAGCCGCAAGCATTGTGTTTGTGGCGATTGTGAACCATTGTACAGTAGGCAAACAGAGGTATACATAGCAATTGGAATCATGGCCGTGGTTAACACCAGGTCTGGAAGATAGTTGGCGTGGACATCATGTACTCTCTCTATGCATGGTTTGTAAAGTTGGTTTCATTTTAGCTCGGTTTTTATATTTCTAATTGAACAAAGGTTATGAATTTGGATTGCATGTGCCCGCTCTCTTGCATGGCCCCTCGGTTCTCTTTCTTCTCGTTTATTACATAACAAGGGTCTCGAATATGGTAACATTGATGCATTCAGGTAGTGTGTGGGTTTATTGACCAGTTGCCTTCACCCAAAAAGAGCACGTTCTTGTAACACCTGCGGCAGAAAGGATGTTCCACACCCGCTGCCGAGGTTTTAGAGTGGTGGGCTGGCTAACACTCTCAGGGTTAGTTCTAGTAGTAAAACATACATACCCCAGAAACTGGATGGGAAAACGGCGCTGCAGTAGCTCAATTGGCAAGAGTATTGCACGCGTGACGTGAAGACATGGAATCATTTCTCACCTGCAGCCAGTTATTTCATCCGTTTTCATTTCCATTAATTTATCATTTCTCAAAATTCAGTTGCAGTGAAACCTCGTTAAACCATAGTTGGCCAGACCTCAGAAAAAGTACGTACTAAACAGTAGTACTGCTTAACCGAGATAGCATTAGATTGCCTGCTGGTAATGCTGAGCTTAGTGTCACAAGTTGGCAGTGCTGCACTCTCCCTCCTCCTCTGTCTCATGCATGGTATTGGTGCGGCACGCTATGTGCTTGCACTCGCATTTCTGATCACAGATTGGTATGCGCCTGTTTTTTGCACTGGGCTTTTAACAGATAGCTCGCTGCTTGTGCTTAATAGCTCGCTGCTTGTGCTTAAAGTGAGCATCGGCAAGCGCAGAAGCGCTTTGCCGCGGCCTAACCGTGTATGTAAGCACGTAGGAATGCCAGAAAACATACAAGCAAAGGAACAGGAAACTACGCTTTATTTTCCTTTACTTTGTGATGTACTTTCACACTGGGTAGCACTGAGGGATGGCTTCTAACAAGCACAGGAAAGTTTTCATACTGGGTAGCGCTGAGCCATGTCAGGTGCAACTTCAGCAGCGGTGCAGTTTACAGTGTACCATAATATTCGTACACTGTTCACTGTACTCGGTGAACATTTCACAAGTCTCAAACGTTCCTGCTCTTACACTAATATTTACATCAATAGCCTAATCAGACTGTGTAGGTGAGCGCACCCAAGAAAACTGTGTGGTTGTGTGCCCGTCAAAAAAGCAAAACGTGTGACAAACTTCCGCTAATCTTCATGTTACCGCCAACCAGAAGCAATTGGATATCGAGAGTCTACCCCCCCCCCCCCCCCAAAAAAAAAAAGAAGAGGAAACGTGTGCACGGTGGCATCCTTCCTATGCTCACCTCTGGGAGCACTAAACGCGCGAGAAACAGGTGGCCATCCTTTGAGCGATTAGTAACGAGATAGCCATCAGTTTTGCGAGCGCAAGAAGCTGAAACCACCCACGGAACAAAACCCAAACCGCCGCACGTGCCAATGCACGAGCGGTAGTATATAGACGCGCCAGAGCAAACTACTACAGTTCTAAAACAAACCATACAACGAAAACAGAGAGAGGGAGACGCAATAAAAAAGATTCCCTGTTCTCCCACATAGTGGCAGCACGTGCCAAGAATAAAAAAAATTAGGAAATTGGCGCGTTTTAAACGTACAGACGGCGACGTAAATATATGACATAGACCATTTTGGACTTGTTTGCGGCGCCGTATATTTAGGCCATTGACCCTGAAAGGGTTAAAGCCTCGTTTTAATAAAGTGAAATTGTCCAACCAATGGATATAACGAAATAGATTCATCTCCGAAACCAAAGAAATACCTGACTGTTGTGCGCCAAGTACATCGCTTTTCGCGGGATTCGGCACTCATTCATCACGGCAATTCATAGCTCCCGCGTCCCCGCATTATATACGTTGTTGAGTCACGCTGGTCTTTCTCACCGCCGCGCATAGCTGTGCACTTCTGCACAAGCAGCAGCTCACTATCGTACTTCTCCACTGACCTTTCTTTCTTGCGTGTGCCTGGCTGTGCGGCCACGTGAGGCGGTGCGAAAGATTAGTGCATGCACTTCCATTCAGCGTGCTCCGCAAGCAGGCATAGCTGGGTGTGGCCTCCTAGATCTCCCCGGTGTAATTTTGCAGATCATGTGCAAGCCTGCGCAGGTCTCACCATGCTGCGCAGCTACACGCGGTGGTGCGAAACATTAGAGAGTTTTAGCTTGTCCGACGTTCCAGTAAACGCAGGTGAACTGGGCATTTTATCGGATGGGTGAGAGGTGTAAATGGTGAGCGGCTTGAAAGGTGGTGTCACCTCATGCGGCAGAGCTCAACCAGACAAACACAGAGCTAACATTCCATCAAGCAAGTGTATTCTCCTTCGTTGCTGATGTAAATTTTCAGCTGCGGCAAATCGCAACAAAGTTATGCATATGCGAAAATTTAGACCAGCAGCGAAAAAATAATTCACTTGGTTACTGCAGTATTAGCTCTGTGCTTATCTAGTTGAGCTATACGCCACCAGGTGGCTGCATCACTCCAGCCGCTCTGGTTCACGCCTGCACCCCACCGGTAAAATTCCCAGTCAGCCTGCATTAACCAGAGTACCTGACGTGCTAAAATTCTCTATTAGTGCGTTCATTTCCCTATTTCATTATGGTGCGCCATTCAGGGACCTGCTGCTGGGCTGGCCTCAGAGACTGCCTCGGCGCAATCTCGGGGGTCACACTCAGGCCATGCTTTCACTTCTCCCTCTCTCCCTGCAGCGCGGTACTGCTTGACAGCTGGGCGTGGCCTCCGAGATTGCATTGGCATCTGTTCTATCTCGGGGGGCCATGAGACAAGTTGGCGCGGTGAAATTCGCTCATCTCTTTGGTCACACAGAGGAGCACTGTGCGGCGTATCACGTGCTGCTTGACCATGACAAGCCAAGTGGAACGCAGACGCAAAAGACCATCATAATAGAGCAGAAGGCAGCTTCTAAAGGCTGTTGTGTCAGGTGCTAAGAAATCACGTGATACGCCGAAGATTATTTTGTTGTTTTGTTTGAATTGTATGCGTGGCCATGTAGCTAGCGGCTGCGTGGGCCACAAGGCCGTCTTCTTATTTACATGTTTACAATTGTGCACCCCATTGTGCGTATATTGCAGTAAATGGCAACAATGGATATAACAAAGTAACGGATATAACGAGGTTCGAGTGTACTTTTTCTTTGAAAACCTGTACTATGTGCAACTTATACCACAGTAAAAAATCGTCATTGTATAGATTTTATTATGTGGAGACATTGTTAAACAAATTGTATCAGCATAATTACTGAAACTAGACTGTCCAAGAATGGAGCCCTTACATTTAATGACTTTCACTCAAACAGAAACTCTACCAGTCTGGTGTGGCCAAGTGGGGCACAGATGAGTCAACCTTCAATGCCATCCTGGCCTCCCAGAGCTACGACCAACTACGCCAGGTGTTCCGCGAGTATGTGCGTTTTGCCAACCATGACATCATGGAGGCCATCAAGAAGGAGATGTCTGGCAACTTCAGGCAAGCCCTGCTTACGATAGGTGAGTCTTTTTCCTTCACATATTGTTTCTGGCAGGCACTTTATTGCATCTGCATCTAGAATGGCGTTCAAGATGGTGGAAGAGGCCTTCCAGCAAAGCTTTTTTTTTTCTTTTGTCTGCCAGTTACACAGAGAAGGGATCAGGGATGGTTTCACTGTTCATCATAGCATGAGCATAAGCACAACTCCATGCCCTTAATCTCCCATTAGTGCAGGTAGCTTGGTCTCTCCAGACTTGGGCTCATAGTTGTTTGACGTATAAAAGGTTAAAAGGCTCACTTGCCAAAAGGCAAGAAGCTCTTTGTTATTTCGATTTTAGTCTCGGTGCACTTACTGTATTTACTCGCATAATGATAGCACTTTTTTGTCAAAAAAATTGAGGCAAATTCAGGGGCGCGATCATACGTGGGTTAAATTTCCCACGAAAATAAACATTTTCTTTTTGCGGAATAACAAGCAGGCGGCTGCCGCTGTCAGTGCGGGACACCAAAACAAAAATGGCGGCTGGCGGAACAAGCCGAAAACGCTGAACGCGATTATTTTTCTTCTCGTGAGTACATTATATGCATTGAAACAGTTTCTTCCGTATCAGTAATGAATAATATGGTTAATATTGGCAAGTTTGCGACAATAACTTAGCCATGTCCACTTTGAGGGGAGAGAAAGAGATGGGCACGCTTAGTTGCCAGTGACATAGAAACACATGGCAGGCATGCTGGGGAAACTGCGGCATTTGTCTTCACTGCTATCCTAATACGGCACGTTTCCGCTAATGGTGGGTGAATATCTTAGCTGCGTTACAAGCATCAGCGTATGAATGGGGTACACTTCTAACGTATCAGTGTAAACGTGGCTACTACTGTTGCCGCTCGCGATTTGTTGCGTGCCCATGAGTGCAGACGAGAAGAATCGAAAGGCACCCTTTGTTGTTGACCAAAACCATTATGAAGCCTACAAATAATAAAGCCTAGGCAAGTTTGGTTGTAGCTTTTTGTTTTTAATGAAAGTGCGGAAAGTGATGAAGGGAATGAGATGGGGCATCTGCTTATTAATGTTGGTTGCGTGCAGACCGCTTGGTATGTCTTCAAGAGTCGTTCGCATAGCATTCGACGGATGGTAAGCGCGATCATGATTAGCACGCGACATATCGCTGCGACAAGTTCAGGGTGCGATCATTACGTGGGAAAGAAAAAAAATCAAATTTTGACGACAAAATTAAGGGGTGCGATCATTATGCAAGTAAATACAGTAATGTTCGACATACAGCCAAGCTTCTTTATAACGAAGTTACATACAGCACGAAAATACCTTTGTTAGATGCCTTTCTTATATCCAATATTCATTATAAGCATATATTTGTTCCATGCTGATACTGTTATTGAGCAAAATTTTATTCATCATATCCTATTTGTTATACCCATGTTCATTATATTGAGGTTCGACTGTAAATGTTGAACCACTATGGTCTCTTGCATCCAAAGTTGGGTGTTCCGTTTTAATATTGCCCGTGGGGATACAACGAACGTTTATCAGTAGTGTGTAAGTTGTGGTGCACTGGTGACAAGGTCCCAGGAAGTCTGTTGAGTCACGTGTGGGCTTACCGTAAAGGTGCTCACTTTGCTGAGTGGGTGCGCGGGACAAGGTCCTGTTGGAACCTCGGCGCTGACACCCGTTGTTGCACCTGGGTCGCAAGCCCCAAGGGTAGCGTTGGCCTGGCGGCCTGGGGCACAACTGGAAGCATTCGAAGGTCCCGGCAAAGCATGAGTCGACTGGTAACAGAACAACTTGTTTATTCTAACATCGCAAAGAGTGGGCGGTCAGGTCGACCGAAGTAGAGAGACGGGAGAGCACGTTACTCAACAGAAGAAATCGGAGCCTCTCCCTTGGCGTCCGGGGGCAGCTGCTTTTATACTCTCGCAGTTGAGGGCAAGAAGGAACGCCTCTATAGACGCGCACGTGACTGTGCCGCTCGGGCACGTTGGGAAGAGTAGGTGGCGCATCCGCCGGGCCGTGTGCCGCTCGGGCACGTTGGGAAGAGTAGGTGGCGCATCCGCCGGGCCGTGTGCCGCTCGGGCACGTTGGGAAGAGTAGGTGGCGCATCCGCCGGGCCGTGTGCCGCCCGGACCTCCTCGCTTCACAGATGGGGGAGCTCCTCTCCCCGGCTGCCGCGCTTCGACAAGCGTGGGCACCAACATGCACACACACACACACGCACACGAAGACACGTGGCATTGGAACATGCCTGGACGCGCTTGGCGGGGAGGCGTAGCGGCGGCGCCGAACGGGCCAAAATGTCTGCCGCTTTGAACGAAGCCCCGGCGTCCGTTGCATCCGCGCCGGCTATACCGCGCGTCGTAGGCGAAACGTAACAGTCCTTGTGTTAGCTAGCCAGGAGTGCTATAGGTAAGTGTCCTCATCTTATCTGACATTGTGAGTGAGAGAGACGGCGAGAAGATGGTGGGCAGGATCAACTTTTTCAGCCCTATATTTGTAGATGTGTGGCACACAGTGTAATGTAAGCCATGCATAGGGGCAGTACATGTCTCAAGGTGCAGCATCCGCAGGGTACATGCATAGCCCAGATAGGGCACCAAAATGGCACCTCCCCACCAGCAGCTAATAGGAAATAGCCAAGTCCACTCATAAACTAGAGAAAGGGGTCCGAAGGGTCCCCGCAACCTGTTGTGGGCTACAAGGTGATCAAGGTGATCATTCTTAAGTTTTATGAAATTTTTAAATGTCGCCTGTGAATTTTAAAAAATCGCTTGTAGCAGATAGCATAATTCTTGTTCTTGAGCTGGATTATTCAAAGAGGCGGACATTGCTAGCACGAGAAATTCACAAGTTCAAATAAATAATAAATATTTACTAATTAACTTCTTAATTACTTCACAGCACATATTACAATTTGTGAAATGTAGCTGGAGAGCTTGTAATGGTACGCCCACACTAGCGACAAAAACGCGCGCGACACGCCGCACACGGCAAGCGCCCGCGCGGCAGACGCGTGCGGGCAAGTCCACAGTCGCGTTTTGCGGCACGCGGCAGCGGCCCGTGGAGTACCGCGTTGTCTCGTTCCATTCGATACTTCTCGTGACAACGCGCTCTCCGTTCTGTCCATTTCGTCTTCCATCGGAAGTGTCTGTGTTTTTTTGCGCCACTGCCGGCCACGCTCAGGCACGTCGGATACGGACGAGGAGCTACTGGTGACTGTGAACACTATAATACTGTTTGTTCTTTACTTGTGTGACGCCGACGTGCCAGAAAGCGGACGAGAAAGTTTTGGGTGCGGTACAGGGACACTGAGGGCCAGGCGCACACTCTGCTTCCCCGCCTTCACCAATTACTCACCTGTCATGCCAAACTGCTGTCCATAATGTGCCAGCGGTTGGCGCGCAGCTCCTTGTCCGACGCTCGATTTATCATAGAGGCACGCATATCCGCGAACGGTTTCCAAAAACGCCTCCATTTCGAGGCGAATTCTTCGTCGACGCCTCAGTGGCGGTGTGGTAAGGCTTAACAAAAACAGCCCCCTTGACTGGAAATGGCCTCTGAGATTTTACGGCGCGCGTGTCACTGTTCAGTCTCAGAGCCCATAGATTATGATTCTTTGCTTATGCGACAGGTGGCGCCACAACAGCGCGGCTCGTATAGCGGCTCGCTTCTGATTGGTGGTCGTTTTGCGTCTGCCGCGAAAAATGGGTCTCTCACCCATTCGCGCGTTTGCCGCGCGTTGCTGCCGCTTTTCGTGAATCTTGCCGCGCGCGACAGCACCGCTCGCCGCGCGCGGCGTGTCGCGCGCGTTTTTGTCGCTAGTGTGGACGTACCATAAGACGTATCCACTTGAAATGAATTTACAGAAAGACACCAGTTTCAAAATATTCCCTGAAGTTTGGAATGAAATACAAGGGTGTTCCCGTTACTTTTGTGCTTCAATGCATAAAAGAGCATTTTGTTGAAAAAGTAAATCGAACAGCAGTTCATTTTTAGAGCAAGTTTGGTGGCGCATATCTCCAAACTGGCATTCTCTAAATTCATTCCAAGTGGTTACACCTTGCAAACTCGCTGACTACAATTTGTGAATTGCAATATGTGCCGTGAATTAATCAAAAAGATAATTAGTGGATTTTTAAAAATAAGTATGTGTTTTGATTTTTGTGCAAGTAATGTCCGCCTCTCTGAATAATCCAGCTCAAGGGCTATAATAATGTTATCTAGAGCAGGATATTTTTAAAAATTCATAAAACTTAAAGGATCACCCTGTATTTGCAAAATGGTTAAAGGGGCCCTGAACCACCCCTCGGGCTTGGTGAAATAACATAGTCCGCGGGTAGCATACACTGTTGTGAACGTCTCAGCCAAGTTCTGCTGTCGTATGCGGTCCGTGGAGCTCGCAAGAGGAGCGCGAAGTCACCTTTTTCTCAAACGCTCTCGTTTCAGAAACCACATGCTCCTCGTTCTTTTCTGTGTGCTCTATTTTGTCATAAAGCACACTCTAATATGCGGCTGCTATTGGTTGCTGCGCTCAGCTATACCGCGGCCGCCGCGAGGTGCCGCCACTAGTCCAGTAGCTAAGAGCACTGTGGCTCTCTGAGGACAGCCGTGTTTGGCTTACATTTAGCGTGGCATAGGCACCAAATTGGAAATTTGAACTGCGCGCCATGGTGACGTCTCCGCCGTAGCCTTCGCAGGGCAAGGCATTGGAGGAGGAATGGGAGCACAACTGAGGCCGTGTTTGATTGGCGATAACTCCGCTTCTACTGAATGCATTGAGGTACTTTTTACGGCAAAGTGGTTCTGAAATAGCCTATCTTCATTTCAAATGTCTTTCTCCACTTCGATAAAAAAGTGGTTCAGGGCCCCTTTCAGGCGCTAAGCAGACAGGTATATAATAAGTGGCGCCTATATCTGTAGTTTATTGCCACAGTCACACTTCTCTTTAGTGCAAAAAGTGATGTGCTTTGTGTTTTTCTTGTAACTTGCTTATGTCTTGCCTTCATAAATACTTTTTCTTTTTAGTGAAATCCGTCTACAACACAGAGCTGTACTTTGCTGAGAAACTCCACGAAGCCATGAAGGTTTGTATGCTTTTCATTTGCCTTTTGTGCTAAAGTTAGCTTCACAGTTCCTTCACTCTTATTTGTAATTCTCACTGAATCGTGCAGGGAGCTGGAACTGATGACAAGACCTTGATTCGCATTGTTGTAAGCCGCTGTGAGTCTGACTTGGCTATCGTCAAGCAGGAATACCAGAGAGCTTATGGCAAGAGCCTTGAAGATGCTATCAAGGTAAGGTGCTGCAGCTGATTTGAAATTAAATTGTCTGGAAAGGAGACGGTGGAGCTAAGGCAGTTTTCACCCATGCTAATGCATTTTAGCACTGCTTGTGCTTGACATTGTCATAAGTGTAGAAAACTCGTCAAGGATTGAAAACAGAAATATACAGCTTGGGCAGATGTGTCTCAACTGATTGATTACCTTCAAATGGGAGAAAGATATTTTCTTGGGCTTTGAAGAATGGGGGTTGCTTTTGTCACCTGCTTCTTGCTTTTCATGCTCTTAAGGCCACAGGAGTGGCATGCAACTCCTAGGGCCATATTACCTAAGTATTATTTTCCTTTGATTCTATTTATTTTTTCATGACCTGTTGCAGTGAGTGGCTGATACTGATAAGAGAGACCTGGCGTCATGCCACCCACTGACAGAGAACAAAAAGAATGGAGAATGAGGAGAATCCTTGCATAATATGGGCTCCTATTTGTTTTGTAGTGATTTCTCCCGTCTTTCTTTTTTTTCATTGGCCAGTGGTAAAAGTGAGCAGTCCATTCAAAGGAGGTAATGGATAATGGGTTAACTTGCCATGCCTTGCCTGCCATGGTTGCTTAGTGGCTATGGTGTTCGGCTGCTAAGCATGAGGGCATGGGATAAAATCCCGGCCACAGTGGCCTCATTTCGATGGGGGCGAAGTGCGAAAATACCCGTGTGCTTAGATTTAGGTACACAGTGGAGAACCCCAGGTGGTCCAAATTTCCGGAGTCCCCACTATAGGGTGCCTTATAATCAGATCGTGGTTCTGTCATATAAAACTCTGTAATTTAAAATTTTTCTTAAGCCTTTAACCGTGTCATACCTACTATAATTTCACACTGATTTCTTGGATCTGAAGAACAAATTGTTTTTCGAGGAGTATCTCCCTTTTTTTATTCTTACTAGATTTGAAAATCATTCTATTCAGAGCTTTTTATGTAGATTTCAAATATGTCATTAGTTATTGTGTAGCTGCTACATTCTTTAGTTATATCCTACACAACGGCAAAGTATAGTGATCTTAGTGGGCACTTTTTTTGTGCAGAAAATTTTCACAAAAAAGTGTTGTGCTGTAGCTTATTTAGCTTGTTGTAGACCTCAAAGTGCCAATATCTATCCAAACAGCATGTACAAACAATTACTGGAACTATGCAAGAAAAATTAGGATGCCTTAGCAAATTTTTTAGCAATTTCAAGTAGATATCGGCACTCTACATATCTTGAGTATGTATGTATGCCAAATTCGTTAGTATAGGACAATTATAAGCGCATATGGTTATTCTCATTGAATTATGAAAAAAAATTTTAAGTGTACTAATATTGTTGTGCATAATTCTACTAATTGTACATGCTGTTTGGATAGATATGGGCACTTTGTGTCCTGAGGCTATAGCGCAATGCTTTTTGTTAAAGTTGTATGCACAAGAAAGTGCCTGCCAAAGATCACTGTATTTTGCTGTTTGTGTAGGACCGAGCTCATGAAATGTAACAGCTAGACAAGAATTAATGGCATATTCAAAATCTGCTTGGAGAATTCTCTGATTGGCTCAATTTTCAAACCTTTAGTACAAATAATAATAAAAGAACATTTCTTTATTATTAAGGGAAGAAAATTTCTATTGCAAAACAGCAACTGACAAGATTGTTAGTGCACATTTTGCTTGTTCTGCCACTGCAGTGCGATAATATACCCGGTGTGTTTTTTTTTTTTTTTTTTTTGTGGACTACATTCAGCGGCCGATTATTCGGATACGAATAATTCTGGCATGCTTAATTTTTGGGAGAGGCCCGTGGCTATGAAGTAAAATATACAGGAGCGCTGGCTCACCAATCTTTCAATGCATTTGGAGTGGCCAACTAACGTCCCAGTGATAACAGGTGCCTTCCATGGTACTCTCTGCCTCCGCTCACCTCCTTTCTTCTTTGTGGCTTTCGAAGGTACTCTCCTCCTTTGTTCCTTCCCGATATGTCAGCGCCAAATATTTGCACCATGTGGCGGTGAAGTTGACAAATGAGTGTGTTGAAACCCTTTCAGCTATCAAATAAGTGGTCTGATGGCACACTTGCGCTGTATTATTTTGGCATGTTTTTTTATTGCGACTGCAACGTGTATACGATCAGCCAATTTTCAAGAGTGGAAAGGTATTGTTGCCAAAGTTACCCATCGCTGTTACATGCTGGAAATTGAGGTCCATGAACGCAGACAACATAAAGTATGCTCAAGTAAGCAAAGCTATACACCAGATTTTGTCTCACTGATGTACTGAATGCACACAGACATGAGGCAGTTTGCAGCTTTTAATTTGTTATTTAAAAAATGGAACTCTAGTGAAAGCATATCAGTGTAAAAAAAAATCTTCACTACAAACGGTCACTACCATGACACTGGCTCTTACAGTAGAAAATTTGTATGCATTTAAAAGCAATGAAATATCCCGCGAACTTCGGCAGGGGACAAGCGGTAGCACGCGCATACACAATGCTGCACTGGCAACAGTGGAAATGCCTGAATAGACAGTTTTAGTATAGCGTACGCTATTCCATTGCGGACGCTAAAAAATAGCGGGTCGTCACTGCGCATGCGCCGTACGCTAAACGAAATAGCGGGCATAGCGGGCGTACGCAACGCAAACGAGTTAGCGTTCTCGGTTTTGCGGGGTTAGCGGAGTGGTCTCGCGAAGTCTCGCCAAGGTGAGAGCGTGCATTTCAACATGGCTCCTCACAGTGCGAGCAACGTTTTGATCATGAGCGCAGCGGCCAAAAGCAATCCTCGCGTGCGCTTTTCGTCTGCTGACGACATCGAGCTGCTGCGCGAGGTAAGGGAGACCTGTCCTTTCGGGGATCAGAACGGATGGGCCCTGATCGCAGCTGTTTTGAATGCAGCAACCGGCAAAACATTCACAGCACGCAACGTCCGCGAACGTGCGGAACTGATGCTTTGGCGCTACTCATCGAACGACCGGAAAAACCTCCGCAAGTGAGTTGATTTGTTCATTAGGTGAGGTATACTAATATGAATCTTAAACTGCAAGTGTAAAAATGTTATTCATGACCTTACAGATCCGGCACAGAGGAAGAGTACAGTGAGAAGGAGCAGCTTCTGCACGAGATCATTGAAAAAATGAAAAATGAAGGCTTAACGATTAGGGCACCGCGGCGTTCAAATAACGGTGCGGTACCACAGCCGGCTCGTGGGCGCCTCACGTCGACGCAAGAAGCGGCACGACGCTCTGCAGCGACAGCGAGAGACGCTGCCGCCGAAGCTTACACGTTGGAGGACGATTGGGACAACACGGGTACGTAGTAGAGACTGGATGTTGCCGTGAGGAATCGGGATGGCATTTTCTACTACAGCGTATATAATTTTGCACTGAACATGCAATTCATTTGTTTTTAATTTGCATTGTTGTGTACTTACAAACATGACTTGCAGCTGTGAGCGAGACGCCATCACAGTTGTTGAACAACATGATAAACGGTGACGACAACGCCTCGGCTGAACAACAGCAGTGCTCGCAATTTCCAAGCACAGCGAGCACAGAGAGTACAGCGCCTGCTGCATCGGCAATCTCGTTACGCGATGATCAAGGGGCATCAGCTGCACCGAGTGGCAGCATTTCTGACTGTGCTTCGCCCAGAACGACAGCACGAAGCGAGCTACAGCGTGGCAAGTACCATCACCATTATCTCACAATTTTCAGTGAAAAAATAAGTGTATATAACTGCAGAATTCCACTTATGTGCCGATTCTATAGTTGTTTTCCGAGCAACAATAATGTTGCACAATAAGTTCAGTGTTGTTATTGTGCCTGACATACGATACTCACCAGGGGTAGTAGCTAATGCTGAACTTATTTGAGTGTCAGTTCCCTCATGTTTTTACCCAACACAACCGTGAAAATACAGTAAACTCTCGATAACTGGAACCTCAAGGGTCCAGAGAAGTATGTTCGGATAAAAAGGGATTCCATTTACTGAAGGAGGTGTGCAGAAGTGCAGCACTATGTCATACACACTCTTACTAATGTTAGACATTATAAGAATAAAGAAATGAATGTAGCAGCTAGCTTGTCCCATGGTTTAAGCGCAGCAAGAGACTTCTGGATTGTCCAGGGTTCACTCATTTTCATTTAAAGGAGACATCGGCAACGTATCAAAGCAAAAACATTGCTCTTACTGCTTGAGTCGTTAGCTGAATTATCGTGAAGTCATGCTGTTGAAGTCTAAATTATCAAACAGTGCGCTGTAAGGTGGCCGAATTTTCAGTTCTTACTCTGGCCATCTATGGGGCATGTGGCTGTATCACGAAGCTCTCTGGACTGCACATGCTATGCACTATTATATTTTTGTTTGCTTGAGTCTTAAGGATGGCCCTCTATGTAGGAGATAGGTGTCACAAAAATAAAAACCAAATTATGGCTTTTCCTGACAAATTTACTTTAAACCTTGCTTCTGTTCCGTTAACTGAAAGTTGCACAAATGTTGGTTCCAATTTACCCGTGTTCTCGAATTGTCCAAATAAAAACTAACCAATATAAAGGCTGCTGTTCTGTGTAAGCGGCAATTGCGTTTAAGCAATTTCCATTTAACGAGATTCCACTGTAATTGTATACTTCATTATTCAGAAATTATGATTACACATTATAAAAAATAGTCACAACAGCATATGAAGTTCTTGACTGTCACAAAAGGCAGATGTGCTAATAATTATAGATGTAATGGTATTTTAATATACCTCAGTCATTTTCTGCTAACCTGTATGCATGGAGGCAGATCTTCTGCACTACATAATTTAGACTTTGAAACGTTTATTTCAACTGCCTTGATGCACCCAACTTTAGACTATTTCTAGGGCTTTCCATCTTTCTGCTCGGTAACCAAATGCTTGTGTGTAGCCTAGCACAATCACGATTACTCACACAAAAGAATCATTACACATTTAAATTATGCGATAAAGTATTTTCTTGATTGTGCTAGGATGATGGCATAGTTGTTGCAAGCTTAACTCTTTGCGACTACTTTTGTTTGCAGGAAAGAGGAAGCAAGAACAAGCAGATTATGATTTCCTTGAAAAGCGTATGAAACATGAAATGGAAATGAAAGACAAAGAGTTTGTGCTCGAGACAAAGCGCATCGCCCTGGAAGAAAGCCGCCTATCGTGGGAGAGGGAGCGGGCACTGCTAGACGCCCGTTTAAAAGAAGCTGAGCTGGAGCAGAGGAAGGAGCAATTGCTACAGTTGAATCTAATGCAAGAAGAGATGAGGAAGGAGCGAGCAGAAGAACGCCGCTTTAATGCAGCACAACAGCAAGCTGTACTTGGCGTACTTGAAAATATTGTGACAAAGTTAAATAACATAGGCTAAACATAGCAAAACATGTACTATCGCGCTCAGTACGATGCGAGTTACAATGCAAAAGCTTATGAGAAGCCAACAAACAAAAACACCAAGGACAACACAATTTCCCCTGTGTTGTCCTTGGTGTCTTTGTTTGTTGGCTTCTTATGATACGATTAATAGAAATTGCGCCCCTTCGTTAACCCACTTCGTTCAACGGAAAAGCCTTGTAGCTTATACTGAACTGTAATTTCTGGTAATAAAAATGTTTTGATTTTTCTAACACCGCACCACTGTCCGTGTTTTGGGCACATTTGCTGGCTAGGTTTGAAAGCAGCACACACACAGACATGTGGAAATGTGAATGGTGCTCCGAATACTGAAACTGTCATTTCACTTTGACATATTTTATTTCCATATTGCACATAGTACACCTTCAGGCATGTCTAAAAAAGAGATCGGGGTAGAGGTACAACAATCATTCTCATCATGTGAAGACAAACATTAGCTGCAGTTGTAACAATGCACCAGGCACACATAACAAATACATGTATGTACTCTATTTAACATTTCGTGAAACACAAGAAACTTAACAGTAATACGGACTCTGATAACGGAAATCGTATGTTAAGAAAACTTCTACAATGTAACTTCGTGTGCTAAAACAAGGACAATGTACAAAGTTTCAAACATGGCACCATTGCAAGAAAATATATAACAAAAACAAGGATTTGCCATAGAGAGGTTATAAGGTTTGTCACTTTCACATGACTTCCATGGCACAAAGACCTATGTGTGTACAAGGGGATATGGGACAAAACAAACATGGCATGGATTGAGCGCAGATCACAAAAGAATCTTGTGCGTATTCTTCTCGATAGCGGCAGGCAGTGCACCTTAATTCAAGGAGATCTCTCGAAGGACCTCACGTGCCCAGTTATCGGAAAAGAGGAACTATCTCTTGTTACGTTCGGCCACTCGAAGCCCCGCCAGGTCATGCGCAGTCGTCGGGTAGCTTTAGCTCTTCAAGGCCAACACAGTGACATTGCGGTACCCGTTGGGGCTCTGGAAGTAAATAGTCTTGCAGCTTCTGTGCGAGAATAAATATGACGTTGCGGACAACTTTCACCCTGACACATGGCAGCCGCATGAAATAAGCATTTTACTTGGTTCTGGTGTTTACTGCAAGGTAGCCACTGGAAAGTTCGATCATTTGACTAGTGATCTAACAGCCTTGGAAACCAAGTTCGGAGGGACCATGCAACAAATCGTAAAACTCAAAGGAAGTTCAACGAGTGCTCTGTTTCTGCAAGGCTTGTATTCCTGACTGCAACCTGTCCGCGATGTTGTGTCTTGACATCATTGTAATTGACACGCCTACTGTGGAAGATGGCAAGGTTCACCCAGAACAAGATATCTGAAGACATCATCACAAGGTCTGATGTGCTCTACCAGGTACCGCTAGGAATGATACAAGCTCCAGGTATAGTTAAGCTACAGGCAGCGATAATCGAAGGTTAGCCGAGCGCCGTCTGCAAGCCCAACCCAATAAGTTTCGACAACAGTTTGAACTGAAGCAGTACCACATGGCAATCAGAGCATATTGTTACATGTGGAAAAACACAGATGAAAGAGGCTATATACAGGGTATTTACACTGGAGCCAGGCCGACACTCGCCCGCGCCAAGGGCACAGACCCACTTTGTCGTCATTCTCACGGCGGCTTGTCCCTTGAGTATCTCCCGATAATATCGTAATACTACCCCCTGGCAGCAAAAGCACCGTCAAGGTGCTGTTAAATATCCAAGGCACGTGGACAGTTGTAGGGTTTCAGTCGGGTGACGTGGACAATGTCACTGGTTGTCACAGCGGAGGACGTAGTGGGCGTGGCTAGAGCGATTCCGTAGGTGACATCGGTTACTTGGCGAAGCACGCAATATGGGCCTGTGTAGCAGGAAAGCAGTTTTTCACAAAGGCCAACTTTACGCGATGGTGACCAAAGCAACACGAGGGTGCCGGGCACAAAATGGACATCACAGTGACGGAGGTCGTAGCGTTGCTTTTGTTTGCCTTGAGAGACTTTTAGATGAGTGCGCACAAGTTGGCGAGCATGGTCACCATGGGCGATAGCATCACGGGCATAAGCGCTAGTTGAAGCTGTGGTGGACGGAATCACAGTGTCCAGTTGTAGCATTGGTTCATGGCCATACAAGAGGTAGAAAGGCGAAATGCCAGCAGTTTCGAGACGGGAAGAGTTATACGCAAATGTAATGTAAGGTAGAGCCTGGTCCCAGTCACGGTGGTCGTCTGAAATGTATTTAGATAGCACGTCTGTAAGGGTGTGGTTCAAACGCTCAGTGAGGCCATTCATTTGAGGATGGTAGGAGGTGGTAAATTTATGCTGTATTAAGCAGGCACGCATGATGTCGTCAATGACTTTGGCCACGGTCTGTAAGCAATTGACGCGGAGCACCATGCATCAAAATGATATCATGTAGGAGGAAGCCCGCAACATCAGTTGCACAACTGGTCGGAAGAGCACTAGTTACGGCATAGCGGGTCGCGTAGTCCGTCGCGACTGCAACCCACTTGTTTCCTGATGTAGATTCTGGAAATGGGCCGAGAAGGTCCAAGCTGACACGATGGAAGGGCTCGGCAGGGATGTCGAGCAGCTGCAGGTAACCAGCGGGGAGCTAGGAAGGCTTCTTGCATCGTTGGCAAAGTTCACAAGCGGCGACATAACATCGTACGGAACGGGCAAGGCCCGGCCAGAAAACACGGCGACGTACGCGGTCATAGGTTCGAGATACGCCGTGGTGTCCTGCTGTTGGTGCGTCGTGGAACTCTTCTAGAATGGTTGAGCGGAGGTGTTTAGGTATGACAAGTAGGAACTCAGAGCCGTCCAGATGAAGGTTACGACGGTACAGAGTACCGTCGCAGAGGACGAAAAGGCATAGAGTGGCGGTGTTCAAAACAGTCGATGAGTGCTCTGATGTAAGCGTCACGACGTTGCTTTTCGGCGAAATGAAGCAGCTACGACACAGAATACACAAGCAGCACTGGTAATATTGGAGGAGTCAGGGTCGTCAACAGGGTAACGCGACAAGCTATCAGTGTCTTGGTGCAGGTGGCCAGACTTGTAGACCACAGAATATGAAAATCCTTGTAGCCTCAAAGCCCACCGACCAAGCCGGCCTGTAGGATCCTTTAGTGATGAGAGCCAGCAGAGAGCATGATGGTCAGTAACTACGGAAAAAGGGCGACCGTAAAGGTAAGGACGGAACTTCGCAACCGCCCAGACTACAGCAAGGCACACTCGTTCCGTAATGGAATAGTTGCCCTCCGAAGGTGTGAGCAGGCATAAGCAGTAACGCGATCCTGGCCACACTGACGCTGGGCTAAGACAGCGCCTACGCCTTGACCGCTCGCATCTGTATGCAATTCTGTAAGGGCATCAGCGTCGAAGTGGGCGAGAATGGGCGGTGAAGAGAGAAGAGTGACGAGACGAGAGAAGGCGGCGGCTTCTGCAGTACCCCACGAGAATTGTACGCCTTTCCTCAAAAATTAGTGAGGGGTCTAACAATTGCCGCAAAATCTTGAACAAAACGACGAAAGTACGAGCATAGCCCGACAGAACTTCGAACGTCTGCGGCTGTCTTCGGAACCGGAAAGTCTCGGACAGCGCGAGTTTTGTCAGGATCAGACTGTACTCCGGAAGCGTCAACGAGGTGGCCCAGAACAGTAATTTGGGAGCGACCGAGACAACATTTGGACGAGCTAAGTTGCAGCTTTGCCTTTCGAAATACATCAAGTATAGCTGTTAGACGCTCAAGGTGAGTGTCGAACGTGGGCGAGAAGACGATGACATCGTTGAGGTAGCAGAGACATGTGGACCATTTGAAACTACGGAGCAAGGAGTCCATCATACACTCATAGGTGGCAGGGGCGTTGCATAATCCAAACGGCATTACTTTAAATTGGTATAGGCTATCATGTGTGATGAACACGGTTTTTTCTCTTTCCATATCGTCAACAGCAATCTGCCAGTATCAAGAACGAAGAGCTTGTTCAGTCATCGTCGGAAGGCAGCACTCATAATAGAAAGATGTGCACCTGTATCGATGAGTGCTGTGACAGGATAGCCATCAATGTCAACGTCAAGAAGGTTTTGGTTCGTGTGTAACGTGAGCAGAGGATTTGAGAACAGGGTGGACAACGCAGCTTCACCTCCAGAAGCTGCAGTGCCTAGTTTTCTGGCTGGATCCGGGAGGCGATAGGCGACGGAGAGAAGCGACGGGGTTGGGGCGAACAAGACTGATGGTGTCGAGGTGAGGGAGAGCGGCTGTAGCGAAGGTTCGGGGCAGGAGCATCAGCGGCAATGGGTTCATGGCGGGTGGCATAGGGAACAGAAGGTCCAAAGGGGCGGGAATGAGCAGCGGTGTATATCCGAGGAGGTGGTGGCCATCGGTTGCGGCAATTACAAGTGACGTGGCCGATGCGACAGCAGTGGAAGCAGATCGGCCTGTCATCAGGGATATGCCATTCGGAAGGGTTGCTAGAGAACTGGGGAACCGTGGGTGGAGACGACGAACACCCAGAGTTGAGACCCATGTTCTCGAATTCCTGTCTGACGACGGCCTGAATGAGCGCAATTGTGGTTGCTGGTGGATCGGGAGGCATCGCGGAGAAAGCTGGAAAACAAACGGCCTCGAGCTCGTGGCGAACAATACGGGTTACGTCGTCACAGGGGGTGGTCTGACGCGGTCGACCCTCACATGTCAACGTAGCAGCAGTGTTGGGTAGCCGCGTGATATGATGTGTGATACGGCAGCTCTTAGCTTGTTCAAGGTGACGGCATTCTTTGATGATGGCGTTGATAGTCGAGACGTGGCCGAAAACAAGCAAATTGAAAGCATTGTCGGCGATGCCTTTTAGCACATGCGACACTTTATCTGCTTCAGACATCGTATCATCAGCTTTGCGGCAGAGAGCCAAGACGTCGAGGATGTATGAAACGTACGGCTCTGTAGATGTCTGAACACGAGACGCAAGAGCCTTTCTCGCGGCAGCCTTGCGCCCAATGGGGTCGCCGAACAGTTCCCTGAGCTTTTCTTTGAAACTGTCCCAACTGTTTATCTCGTCATGGGGTGCCGCCGAGATAAAAGATGACATTGGCGAGCATGATTGTGGAGATCATTGCAGAAAGGCAGCGACGGAAAGAAGAGAAGAGAAAGAAAAAAATAAATAGTACGAGCAATACAATAAAAAGATAGTGTTTGGACTGGGCCTCGGGTGTTCATGACGCGACAGCTATTGCACTGAACTGAACCATGCACATGTTCAAGGAATAAAGAAATAAATGCAAAGTAATACACTGCAGTACAGACAAAGCAAAGTTGAGGCGTCTATAAAATGCAGTAAGGGTAAAACAGGGAAGCAAAAACCTAGTAGTAATATAAAAAAGCACTGCAGTATGGAATGAAAGGCACTGAACGCAACAAGTGGTCTTCACTTAAAAGCAAGAATTAAACAGGAAGAATGTGTTGCTATTGCACTAAATTGAACCAGGCACATGTTCAAAGAATAAAGAAATAAATGCAAAATAACACACTGTAGTAGACACAAAGCAACATTGCATAACATTACCAAGAAGAAAAAACGCTGACCTGTGTTCGAATAAATACGGTAATTAGAATTGAAATTCTACTAGGAAATAACTAGGCAGTGCTCACAGTTCATGCAGGCAGCCTTAGGTATGACACCAGGTCAGGAGGGTGCAAACCAAAATAGGATGAAACCTGGCTGCCGTACATGCAAGTGTGGCAGTTAGTGAGGATTGTTGCTCCCTTGTACATCTGTGAAACTTCCTGTTTGAGGAGCTTCTGGTTTTTCTTGTAATCAAGGAAGGCAAACTGAGAAACAATTTTACCAAATCCCCACTCGACTGCCTGTCGGACCTGGCTCATTCCATAATTGAAAGCCCGTTGGGAAGCTGTGGGGAAGGCACCAGCATAAGGCTTCATCAGAAGTGGCCTCAATGGATACGCAGGGTCACCATACACCACGAAAGTCTCCGTGCCGACAAGCCTCTGAAGCTTTTCGTATGCTTGACTTTCCTGAAGTATGCCTGTAAGAAAGAGTAGCTATGCTATAAATAAGGAACAACTGAACTCCAATGCACAGTTGTAATTTCATCTGTATGTAATTAATCACAATGTAGAACAAATTGTGAAGAAAGCAGTCATTAAAAGAGCACTGGCACAAAAAATGATCTTTTCTGTTACAATAAGTAGTCAAGAACCCTGTTATCACGACACAAAACTTCATTTGCTTCAGCGTGCAGCAGTTAATTATTTAGAGCCTTGCTTATAATGACTAGTCCAAGTATGCAGCTGACATTGTGCTTCAATTCTTGCATTTTGTCCGTGGCCAGTGCAGCAAACCTCGGCAGGCACTACAAGAACTGTTGCAGCGACAGTGAGAGCATACAAGCATGACTAATAACTGAGGATGACTAGGAGAGCAACAATGAAGGGCTAGGTCGTGGGACGAGCAAGAGCTTGTACAAGGCGCATAGTGGCCAACACAAACCTGTGATGTAGTGCTGTTGTTATGCCCTGGGATGTTTACAAACCCAATTTCTTGATGAGTATGTTGTGAGGTGCTGCACATTGTGTTTTTTTGTGTGCACATAATTTAAAACTGCTTTTTTACATATGCTTTCAGCTACATTTGCTTTTAATATTCTGTAGATGTGTGTGTGTGTCAAGAGGAATCGACCTCACAAGTTATCTAGACTTCGAAATTTTGTGTCGGTACTGCTTTAAGGCATTCTCTGTAACGATGCCCAAGAACCTATGCAAAATAAACCTATACATGTACCAGCTGAGAACAAGGGCTTGCATTGTCTCATTCGTTCTTCCTTGTGTCTGTGCTTGCATGCTTGCATTTCAGTAGTAACACAAATCCGTACCCAATTGTTGTACTTACAATCGTTGGTGTCATAGCATGCACTGCTGGTAATACAACTGTCGCAGTACATGACGTGTATGGTTCGGCTAAGTAATGTTTCCCGAACAAGCCTGCTGTATGTAAAATAGACAAGGAAGTGCGTGACCCTCATGAAAACAACATAAACAAATCCACATGTGTTAGCCTCGGTGCTTCTACTGCTAAGTACTGCAGCATCTTAGAAAGGTATCCATAAGAATAAGCTAGTCAAATACATGAGGCATCAACCATTCATACAAGGGCATACATCCGTGCGAGCACTCCATCCATTTTACATTATAGGTATGTATACATTATCGTGTTTCTTTTTTTGTCTAATAATCGCTGCTTGGGAAGTCAGTGTATCGTTTATAACAGGTGATGTACCAAAACAACATTGTTGCACCTACACAAGAAGACGACGATTGGTGGCCGTGTTGAAAGGACAGAGGCAGAAGACAATGTGAACAGCAACAACTCCTTTTGCCACTCTTGAGCTCACCATTGCGACTAAAATAAATGTCTCCTGCACTCGTAACCATATACTAAATTCTTTCTAACTAGTGAGTAATTATGTCAGTCCCTTTGCATTCCACGTTCGATGCTGATTTAATTAATTTCGCCTCTGAAAAAACAGTCCTCCATTCTGGTCTCTCGGCCATCATTATCACTGAAATATATCTGCACTCTGCACTGATACTTTCAGGCACATCTAAGCATCAAGGACTGTGAAGTACAGGAAGAACAAAGTGTGTTTAAATGGCTATGTAGGAGCACCATCTTGCTGATTTCAATGTGCATTGACTAGAGCACATTCTAAATTGTTTGTTGACATATACTGAGTCAAAATAAGAGTGCACAGGCTCATGGTAGCATCCAAGAAGGCAACTTACCTGCATCATGCCGCCTGCCAGGGTATGGCCCATCCAGTTGGCATATAATTCCGTTAGGGCACATAAATGACTGATATTTTAAACAGTGCACCCTCTTGTGCCCCGAAAAGTATGCCTGTTGATTTCTCTTTGGGCGACATATGGGCCGAGCAGTACCATCCACAAATGCCCAGCAATTATGGAGAGGTGCCCCTTTACTTCTGACGGCCTGCAGCAAGGGAAAAGAAATATATAAGCAAGCTACTCTACTGAAGGTATACAAATATAACTCTTGAAATATGGCTGCTCCTATTGCATCAGAAACTGCAAATGGTCATCAATGAACAAATGCAATGTATGCCACACACAGTGATTTAGAAAGAAATGCAATGCACACCACATTGCATTAGTTGTTATTGAGAATGTTATTCTCAGTTGACTGTTAGTAGGTATAATTGGATTATTTCATGAATTTCTTTGTATGCAATTGAATACAAAAATACTTCTTGCTTGCCCATCTTGGGACATTTCTTTAGCACTTCACAGGTGCATTTAAACATTCATGTGATCACTTTAAATCTGCTCTCATAGTCCCTGATCGATAAGCTTACTTCCATAATAAAACAGAAAGCACATTTAGAGTATCTATTTTGTGGCTGTTTAGTTAGTTGCTGCTGCTATTTCACCCCATAATCATCTGCAGCTATTAATACTGGCATGAAGCACCACAGTGCGTGTACCAGGAAATTTATTCTCGGGGTTTTGGTGACAGATAAGCTTGTACACAACTTCCTATGCTGATACACATGCTCAGTATCGCCGCTCAGTGAAAGAACGACATACCGGCACAATAACTATTCACTTCCAATAAGAGAACAGATTCTAGGTATCCTCTACATCAAAGACCTTGTTCTCGCCAATCTTAGCACGACAAACTCTAATGTACTAAAGAATATGCATGCTGTGCTCACTTGCACGATAATCTATAGTGCCCAAGAAATATCCTATGTAAGCCAGCAATTATAACATTTCAGCGCTCCTTTCAACACTCAAATGCGTTTCTGCAATAATTTACACAATTACACATGAATCCTATCACTTGTTGCTATGCAAATTATTAGGTGAGTTTTAATGAAGTGTCCGAAAACGCTCTTAGTCTGTTGTTGAAAATAACGAAAATAATGCAATCACACTTCACTTTTAGCGCTTCATTAGATAAGCTTCAGCGCTACTTTATGCTGTGATGGGTAGAGGCACAAAAATCAACACTGCTTGAATATGAACTTCAGCTACGTGGTACTTACATTCGAAAAATCCTTGAGCGAAGCACGTGAAAGCCAGTGGTGATTGTTGCAATCGCTCAACAGGTAGCCAAAGGTTGCTGTGATGTGACTGATCACCTGTGACGTTACACTAGACATCACAGATGAATGCCGCCCAAAAATAGGCTCCAAATCGCACCATCGGTTGGGGTACGCCAGCCGGCGCAATGTGATGCACAAGGCTTCACAGCCAGATACCTTAACATTCTGAGCGCTGACGATCTCTTCAGGCACTCTCAGCGCAGAGAGCAGTTCTGGAATATCGTCCTTGTCAAATCGAAACTGCTGTCGAAACAAAGATTGTTCGATTTTTCCAATATCGAGCAGCCCATGACGCGAACGGTACCTCAGCAGCTCTGACTCGCGGCTGCGCCTAATTTCATTCTCCAGCTCGTCTATGGAGCGGTCCCCTTTCAGATGCCGTGGTTGCACACGCGCCAGCATGAGGTCGTCGATCTCCGCCCACGTTAGCGCAGACAGGAGGCGATGATCACTAAGAATACTTTTCGGCATGCCTAGAGTTATTCGTAGTACAGAGCACAGCGATCGCAATACAAGAAGCCGCACGCTGCGAACGAGGCCAGTAAACTCACGAACGTGCTGCTTTCGGCTATGGTACCGCTTGGCTTGGCTCGATTAAAAAAACGTAATTGTTTTTGGCGACGTCAGATGGCACTGCAAACCACGCTCAAACACGCCAGTCGCGCGTTATGCACCTCTATTCAGCCGACTTTGCGGAACGTCCAACTAAAACTGTCATGGGCGTCCGCTGCGTAGCGTACGCTATAAAATAGCGTATAGCGTACGCTATACTTGCGTACGCTATACTAAAACTGTCTAATATCTTTATAACAAACGAGTTGGTCAACAAACAAAACTTGCACTATGCCTTGCTATATGCCGCACTGCATTTCGGCTACTGCAGGTGACGCAGCTTTGGGTGCTAGTTATAAGTTTCTGTGACATATATAGTTTGTGCTGCGAAACAGTTGGCTCACTGGGACACAAGTTGGAACGCCTTGTGAGGCGAGTCGGCGCTCCTGTTTATTTTACTCCATGCCCACGGCACCTCCACTAGCCCCGAAGATCTAATGTATAAGGACGACCGACATATTTAGACTGAATAAATGGCGTTTTAAATATGTATTTGTCATTCTGTTAACAATTCAGTGGTGTTTTGTTTTGTTCTTGTTTCTTCAAGAAAATTGTCTAGTGCTGATTGGTTGACATCACTCTTTTTTACACTTCATCATTTTTGTCTGTGCTTGTAGTCTCATGGTAACCAATGCGGTCTCCTTTGAGCAGGTAGGACGACATCCTTCAAGGCTAGACCATTTGTGGGGCTGAATTCGCTAGCGCAAAAGTAGACACGGGGCACAAAAGGGCGACAAGGACAAGCGCAAACTTCCACCTGGTGTTTATTACAAAAAAGGTTATGAATATATACTCTCCCGCACTTGATCGCGATCAGTTGCACACGTGCAAGACAACATGGTTATCACAAGCAGACAAGAGCGCACCATGGCGTGGGGGAGGGCTTGAGGTGGTCTCCCACAGACAGTCCCCAGGGATACAAATTCTTTAGCAGTTAATGCTATGGACAGTTTGCTGACGCAGTTGCCTTCTGCGATAGCCACTGACTCAGTGATGAGTCTGGTGTTTTCCTGCCCCTGCCTTGCTACCATTTCTGTTTTTCCAAAGAGTGGCTGACGTTTACATTGGGAGCAATGGATCGCAAGGAAACCTTCTCTCCCTTTTTTGAACTTTCAGATTGTGCTTCTGTAGTCTCATGTTCAAGCACCTTCCCATTTGTCCCACGTAACGCTATCCGCAGGAAAGAGGTATGCTGTACGCTACTCCTTTTGAGCATTCTACGAAACCCTTTCTATGTACAATGTTGCATGATTTTGATTGTCTTCTGACAGGGCTGGTTCTTGCGCATAACTGGGATAACTTGTGGGGCGTGGAATAAATGACTGAAATTCCCACCCCTTGGCCAATTTTCTTTAGTTTGAGAGATGGCGTGGATGTATGGGATGGCTGCTAGATTCCTGCGAACAGCATCACGTGGGCCAGGAGAGGCATCACAAGATTGCAACTTCCCACGCAGCGTGTCTGACACAGAAACAATGAGGCTGCTGGGATAGCTAACAGCCTTCAAATGAGCTATCTGCGAGTTGAAACTCTCTTGTACTGAGTGGTAACATGATTTTAACAAGGCATTTTTCAAGCATGTCTAAGCAATGCTGCATTTAACCAATTTACTATGGGCTGATGCAAAAGGCAGCAAGGGTTTTTTAGCACAGCGCTCATACTTCCAACAGAAATGCTCATCTAAAAAGGACAACTTCAAATAGAGAAACCTTAAACCACCATTCTCAGGACATTCGTGCGTGAGAGTGAGAGGTTATATGCATTCACTGAACAATTTCAGTGTCTGCTGGAGGGATGAATCAAAACCAGCATCATTGCAGTCTAACAAGATGGGGTAATCATAGACAAACCGAAAACATTCTACTATATGTGTACCAGATAAAAGAGCTTCAATCTTTCTAAGTGCCCCAGAAGCAGATCACTCAGAAAGTACTCAGTACAAGAAAGTTTTAACTCGCAGATAGCTCATTTGAAGGCTGTTGGCTATCCCAGCAGCCTCATTGTTTCTGTTTCAGACACGCTGCGTGGGAAGTTGCAATCTTGTGACGCTCCTCCCGGCCCACGTGATGCTGCTCGCAGGAATCTAGCAGTCATCCTATACATCCACGCCATCTCTCATAAACTAAAGAAAATTGGCCAAGGGGTGGGAATTTCGGTTGTTTATTCCATGCCCCACAAGTTATCCCAGTTATGCACAAAAACCAGCCCTGTCAGAAGACAATCAAAATCATGCAACATTGTACATAGAAAGGGTTTCATAGATTGCTCAAGAGGAGTAGTGTACAGCATACCTCTTTCCTGCGGATAGCGTTACGTGGGACAAATGGGAAGGTGCTTGAACGTGAGACTACAGAAGCACAATCGGAAAGTTCAAAAAAGGGAGAGAAGGTTTCCTTGCGATCCATTGCTCCCAATGTAAATGTCAGCCACTCTTTGGAAAAACAGAAATGGTAGCAAGGCAGGGGCAGGAAAACACCAGACTCATCACTGAGTCAGTGGCTATCGCAGAAGGCAACTGCAACAGCAAACTGTCCATTGCATTAATTGCTAAACAATTTGCATTCCTGGGGACTGTCGGTGGGAGACTACCTTAAGCCCTCCCCCCCTTCCGCCATGGTGTGCTCTTGTCTGCTTGTGATAATCATGTTGTCTTGCACGTGTGCAACTGATCGCGATCAAGTGCGTGAGAGTATATACTCCTAACCTTTTTTGTGATAAGCACCAGTTGAAAGGTTGAGCTTGTCCTTGTCGCCCTTTCGTGCCCTGTGTCTACTTTTGCTCTAGCCACTTCAGCAATGGAATACGAACTAGCCCGGAGTCACACGCGGCTTCAGTCCATTTGTGGGACTTGCCTCTTAAGTGCACACTCGGTGTGCATGATCACGTTGTTGTCCGAATGCATGTTTCTGTGTTGTTTAGAGGCTTGACTATTCCAAAAGCCTGTATTAAAGTGCTCCATTTTGTGCAATAAGCCTGCGACATTGCATTTTATGGCCTCTGTTTTTCATTAGTGGCTCTGCTGTGAGCTGTAATGGAGCTGAACTGAAATGACCATGTTAGCCTTTAGTTGCGGCAACTCAAACCCCGCCATCACTGTCTTCAACTCAGCTTTACAGCTGTTTGCAAACCACATTTGGCATTGGGTAAAAGTCAGCTTAGTGATGCACTTATAGCGCACAGGCAAGCAGCCTTTGAAGATGTCAAAGTACGCACCCTCACTTCTCCATGTATGTGTTTATGCAGGGCGACACTTCTGGCGATTATCGAAAGGTCCTGATTGCGCTTGTGTCTGGGAACTAGACATCGAAGGGTCCTGCCACTCCTCTCGAGAGAGTGCGCTTATGACATCTCGACAACGCCATGTGGCAACTTCCTTTCCTCTTCGGCTGTCTTCAGTCTTTCCACTCTGCTTGCATTTTCAATTGGTGTTGGAACTCTAGCCTATATCACTCTCAGTGTTGTAAAACTGTGCTGCTTATGCTGCATTTTATTGCTGAAAAATTGTCTTTCTCTGTATCATGATTGACTCTTGTATCATATATGAGATCTGAGTGTCCGTGTGTTACATGTTTTAAACAAAACTTATGTGGAGAGCCATCGTTATTCATTGTTAGTGTGTTGCAGTGGTGCTTAGTTTGGGCTTGGAGATGGCACACACCACTAAAAGAAAGAAGTCCTACGGGTCTCTGCAATTACAGGCTCGAAGTTCATTTTATGAGAGTATATCTGAAGATATTTTGTAAAATGTTAGTGCAAAAAAGAAGAAAAAAAAAGAAAGCCAAAGTTTTGCGCCTCTGTTGACAGCCAAACTTGGTGCAAGATTGTTTTGTAGCAAGTTTTAAGAAGTCTGCTAGCATACTGCCATATGGGACCATGGCCCAAGATCCGCAAAGCATGCCGGGCCTGAGGCGCATGATTGTAGTGGCACGGGCAGTCCGACACATCTGAGATGTGTTATCCCATCAGACAGGAAGCTTCAAGTGAATAGTCTTGTTGTTTTACCCCCTTTTTTATGCATACAGTAGTATTTTTGTTATATTAAATAGCCTTTATTCTGCTGTTAAGCATTCAGAGTTTACTCTTTTATAGTTTAATTCATGTCGCAAATGGCATGTTGTGCTGTGGCCAAGCTTCAGCATCCGGTGCACGATGTGAAACCCCGGTGAACGTTTGTCTTTTGTCACAAGAGGTTTTGTGAAACGCTTGTGGCTGCTCTAGTTCTTCGATGCATGAGCATTGTCTAAGCTTAACCCCATCTTTGCACTTTTAGAGCTTCTTTTGGTTGTTTTTTTTTGCTAATGACTATCATTGTTGAAGTTGTTTTGACTAGAGCTGTGCAAATATATGTATGTATATATATATATAAAAAAAAGAACTGCAGTATGCTCTCTTCAAAGTCAATTACGCATTGTGAACTTACCAGTGAGGAAGAATCCGTTTATTGCCTACACTGCCCTTTACAAAAAGCCTTTATAAAAATTTTCAACAAAACTTTTCAATGAACAAAACGCCAGTGACATTATTTTTGTAAAATGTGAAAGGTGATGGGTTCTCCTAGCTGCTTTCATAATGTGGTGAGTAAAGCACGATACTGAGGTAAGGCATGAGTGTTTTGTGTAATAGCAAAATTCTATTTTAGCATAGTACTTAAAGATTTAGTGATGTACATGCGCTTCATTGTGTTGCGCTTAATCTTTTCCTGTTCTGCATGCTGTCAGTGACCGTAATATATTTATTTTCTCGCATTCTTGTAGTCTGTAACCTGCTCTGTTGCTGTTCTTGTTTCTTTACTCCTTTTGGGAACCTGTTTGTTAGGTAGATTTTTTTATTCCATTTGCTACCAGCTGTCTGGTGCCTCGAAAAACATTTCGCAATCCTGCACAGCACGTTTGCACAGCTTAAGAACATGGCACATGCAGCCTGAACAGCCCTACTTACCACTTAATTCAGGCTGTAGCACTTTGCTTTTAATTGCAGGTGTGTGTTTGCTACAGGCACCAGATTGTCTGGCGGCTTGCATGTAGGCTCTATACGTGTAATCTTGACATAGCAGGTGATATTCGAACTCGCGAAAGTGATGCGCGTAAGCGTTCGAATAGCAGTTCTATTATAAGGTCACTCGTGGTAATTGCACGCTGCACTAACTTGGGTAGTACGCTAACACAAACAGCTATATGCTGTTTTTGATGGGAGGGTGGACAAACATGTCTACAGGACGTTGCCACTGAAATGGTTGTCAAGCTACCGCTAATGATAATTGTTTTTTTTAGGATCCCTAAACCACAGTGCTTTCTACTTTCTGTTACAATCCTTATTTTGTTTGGCCATAGCATTTAATTTAGTCTTTGGTCAATTCTCTTCATTTATAACGAGTTTATTTTGATTAGCTTTTTATTTATCACATAAAGCATGACTCCAATTGTGTGGTGCTGCTTTAGCATTTTTAGCTTGCTTGTAAGCACTTGGCTGCTCCCATTGCAATGGAACTCCTAACCTCCTAACTTTGCATAGGGCTTTGCAAACTTAGAGCTGTTATGAATGTATACAATGTATTTGAATATTTGCAAAGTGTAGACAAGCATATGCCTAAGCTACCTTTACAGCCAGGACAATTGTATGTAATTAATGGCAAGCATTAATGGGTCACAGTGGTGGTGCAGGGCTTTCATGCTATGCTAGGTTTTATTCACTTGGCTTGCTACAAAGCCATATTCTGGACCTATTTCTGTGAAACTGATTAGACTAGGTCAGCATTTCAGCTGTATTGTGCTTGGTTGAAGTTTCTTTTTCAGCTTGCTCGTTGAGACAGGTGCGGCAAGATCAAGATAGAGGAAGATTCAGAAGAGAACAATTGTCCATTTTCCTTTTTATAACACTTTGTACTGTCTTAAAGTATCCACTGTTTTCAGGCATTGCTAACTCGATACACTGGTTAAAGGTTGTTGGGTTTATACAATTACACTAACCTCTTGAATAAACTGCTGCATGCTTACAACTCGTGAAAGCCTCTTCGCTCACTAAAAATATGTTCTTTTAAAGTCTGTTCTACTTTTCGTGTGATCATCTGTAGGACTGCAGATACTTGTGTAGCTGCTGCAACTTCCCTCTTGGAGACCATGTGGCTTGTTGCTTTGCTTTGCTGCTAGGGCCCATTGGCTACATCATAGTGCAGATGCTGTGTAGCACGCTTTAAGGGAGTACTGTATACATTATCGGTACTGTAGGCACCGTGGCCAATCAAGCAATGGGTTATGACGAGTGAAGGAACTAGCTGCACGGCTGTCATTTGGTGTTCACAGTCGAGTTTCTTGCTCGGTGTGGCACTTGTGGCACAGCCAGAATTGAGTTCTGACAACAGTGTAGTTCCATCTGAAGCGCCTAAAATTATGTGTATCTGGGTCATATCTGGAGTGCTTGCGGTGTTTACAATTCGGAAACTAGCAGAAAAAAAAAAGCAATCGACACGCATGGAATAGATATGCGAGCGCGTGAACTGCAGCCTGCAGCTCACAGCGGCCGGTTATGGTGCCGTGTTGGTTGGCTGCTACAGGCACTACCGGCAACTGCAGCATCTTGTAGTCACGTGGTTTCACTCCATATTTCGCGGGCTTCCTTTAAATGCTGAAAAGAATAGCGCAGCATGTACGTTGCCACAAAAAATTGTATAGGTCTTTTCTGAATCCCTTCTACAACGCAACGAAACGCACTTCGCCCTGAGGTGCATATTAACAATTTTGCATAATTCGTCTCGGTTAACTGATTCAGCAGAATATAAAAAATGCTCTTGAGGAGGGCCACAAGAACGTATCCAGCTTTTCTGGACATCGGGGTTTACTTCGGGGGTGTGCCACCACGTGGCGTATTGACAACCTTTTCAAACTTCCCGTGGTGACGTAGGGATGACGTCAACGAGAAAAAAAAAAGCTATTCCTGCGCATTGAACTTCGCCACAAAACTTGTCCCGCCGGCACTATCAGTGTTTTTGATAAGGATTTGCCGCCGGTCGGCTGGAAATTTTCATCCTGAGAACGTTTAGCCTCGACGAGGCAAACCCAGCGGTGATTGATTCCGGGTTCAGAGGCTTCTCGAAAGGCAGCGTCGGCTTTTTTTTTTTTTATGCTGCAGATTTGACTGGCTAGCACAATCGTTGGAAGCAATTCGCGGCAGCTTTAGCTCGTGCCTAACTCCGATGTAGCTTATTCAAATACATGTAAAATACAAACTCTTTTCTGAGGACCGCTGGGCTGATATTACTGAAATTTGTTGCATTTGAAAGATTTTAAATTCTAGGGAATGTTGGAAGCGGAATTTTGAATTATCTGGATGTTTCAAAAAGTTTCGAAAATTGGTTAGCTTGAAAAAAATTGAAGCACGAAGCTTACAAATTCGCAGCTCTGCACCTAAAATAGATATCGCCGTTATGTAAACTGCATCCATGAGAGCATCCAAAGCGGACAAATTTGATATGTCGATTTATATAGAGTGAATTTGTTACATAGTGTACAAGGGCTTCGCAGAAGTTCTCACAAATTAGTAATATTTTTAGGCATAATATGACAATTTTGTCCGCTTTAGATGTGCTTTTAGGTGCAATTGACGAAATTGTGATATCCTTTTTGATTGCCAAGTTATGCTAGTTTCGTTTTCTGAAAATATGCGATTTTTGTAAGTTTTTATTTAAAAAATTGACCTATATCAAAAATTCGCAACCTACAGCAACGATATTTTAAACGTTTCTTTTAAATGTAACAAACGTCAAATTTGGTGCTGTGGTTGCCGAGAAAAACGATTTATCAATTGCCATGTATTTAGATAGGAGGTCCGAGCTACAGCTTTCAACGTCCCGCAGCTTCTATGAGATACTCCGTCGTGGACGGCTTTTGATTTTCACCTATCGGTTTCGTTAAGGTATTCCCGATTATTTCCCTAGCAATCTTCCTCTCCGCACTGACGGGCTACTGCAGTAGCTGAAAATAGAGAAAAGATGTGCTTAGGTATCAAGATAGACGCATAAACAAGTTGGTTTTTCACCTTGGGGCAAAAGGTATGACAATAATTGTGTGATCTGTTTGTTTATCGTCGTCCATTAGCATGCTATGGCCGAAGCTGCTCACAATATCGCGTCACATTTACTGGTCACCGGGCCAGGTACGCCCTTGGGTGTGACATACAGTACTTGCATTTAGTTCTCAAAGCACTGCCCTGTGACGATTATCCACGTGCGTGAAAGATTACCACTATTTAATATTATTGTGCAGAAATACAAGCAGGATTTGACCTCCAAATTGTCTACCATGTTGCCGTTCTGCCTTAAAATGTAGCCGCAATGCAAACTAGCAGATATCGAATCCCAAAAAGGCTGCCGACGTACTCGAAGGCCTCGCTCACAATTCCACACACTTATATTTAAAGCTGTGCGACTGTCAAGGACATCACTAAAGAATGTTGCCAGTTCGAGGAAGGTGACAGTCGCCACATGAGCCAATTTGTTCGCATCCTCATTGCGCGAGAATCGGTACCAGTCGTCGAAGAATGACCCCGTGGAGTGCATTGTATTAATGTGATGGAGTCCGCGTCCCGAATTTCAGATCCAATCTACTCGCCCCGTAACGACTGACAACCAGGCATGTCACTTATACGTGCGCTCGCTTGACACTTACCGGCACAGGACTTACTGGACCTCTCTTCAACACTTGCCGACATTCTCGCCTTATTTTGCACCATCGGGTTCCAGCCGAACTCTCAACAGCCACTTTATTCGTCCCGAAATTGGGCTCCCCTGTCAACGTTATGGTTTTTTTTACGTTTAAGTTATATTTTATATTTAAGTTATAGTGCTGTCCTGAGATTTCCATCAATTTCACCTTTCCCAAGGGGGCCACATTTTTGTAGGCCCCTGTTCATATTTTGGGAGATTTTTGATGGACGTTGAAACCGTAGCACGATCCCCTGACCACGCTCCTGAAAAAGTCATTTTATTTTCCCGAGGCCGTCTACAAGCTTCGACCTTCCGTTCATCAACTTCCTGGATTCACTATCAAGTGTAGTCCTTTTGGACGACTAGATTCCCACGGAAGTCGGCAATCACGCAACGGCCATTAGATTGAAGCCGTTTAAATGAAGTTTACTGTGGACACGACAGCCGCTTTTTCCCACTTCGAATGTAACTATTCGATCAATAAGCGCGATAATTAAGCATATAACTTCACAGTCTAGAAAATTATGCGGATCCCACGCACTGTGGAAATGGAGGTAAACGAAGCTCTCTGTGCTGTTTGATGATATTTAGCGGTGATGGGCACTGCAAATGTTTCATCAGCGTTTGGTGGAATACGAGAGTAGTGAGCTACATTGAGTGTACCACTGCTGTTTGTCTGCGTAGTACACAGAACATAAGGGAAACGTGTTTACTTGAGGCGTTGTGGGCCATTGTTTATAACCTATGAGAAGTTTGAGCATTGTCATTGCCTCGCATGGCACATCGCATCGCGCGGCAGAACTGTTGGCAGAATTATGGGGCTGTACGCGCCAAACCACAATCGGATTATTAGGCACGCCGTTGTGGCGGACTCCGGAAATTTGGACCACCTGGAGTTCTTTAATGTGCGTCTAAATCTAAGTACACGGGTGTTTTCGCATTTCGCCCCCATCGGAATGCGGCCGCCTTAGCCGGGATTCGATCCCGTGACTTCGTGCTAACGACACTCTTTATGCAGTACTTTCATCTTATGCATGGTTGTGAACAGGAGTGAAGGGAAGGAGGGTAACACGCCTTCCCGAAATGAAACATTCGGAATAACGCTTTGTTAAACGGTTGGATATACGTCTAGGGCCCACGATACGAACCACTTTCAAGTCGGTATCAGCTTGGAAAGTGGCAACCCAGATGAAACGTTTTCAAGTGGATAGACTTTCAGTTATCATAAGGTTATTTTTATTGAAGTTTCCTTCCCTGCCATGAGGTGAAAGCTGGCTAATAAGCACTTAAATTTTCTTTATTATTCAGACCTGTTAATATAAGATTGCTGTCTTTTACATCCTCCCAAATTAAAAAGTTGTGAATAATAAATGATCTCGTTAAAGGTGTAAACGCACACGCAACAAAAGTCCTAGTCTTTTTCTCAGTATTCACTCAATAAAAATGTAGCACGTCTATGCTGTCACGTTGTAGTGATGTGAAGAACAAGGCAGTTCCAAAAGAGTGAGTCACGAATCTGACTCACTATAAGGCGAACTTACGCTGAAAAAAAAAAAAAACCACTCGAATCGCAATGATGGCTGCCCGGAAAGTAGTGCTTCCTCTGAATCTGATCTAAGGATCAAGGCATTGGTTCATCAGATTTGAATGCTCGTACTACATTGCAGCGCAAGCTCGGGCGCTCAAATGTGATCCAGAATGTATACGCGATTATTCGCTTTGCGCGCGCAATCTGATTAGATAACGCTCTTTCGCCATTGAATCGATAACAACATTCAGAATATTTAAAATGCATGCAGGTGTGTCTTGAGAGAAGCGATAACTTTGGAACAGTGGTTAAAGACGCTAAAGAAAGCTCACCCCCCCCCCCCAAAATTAAAAAAAATTAGTGGCGGCTTAGCTCAGCTAACCCTGGATATGCAAAGCGAAAGCTTGCTTTAGCCTGGTTAAGTGTTCGTTTCATTTGGTTAACCTATGATTTAGCTGTAGTTATTATCCTTAGGTATACAAACATCGTTAAGGCAGGCATGACGGTTGTGCCTAGGTCGGTGGCTAACCATGACTGTGATTAGGCTTAGGTAGACACGCATCGTTCGACGGTGCGACGCCTGTTGTGCCACAGGGAAGCGCTCCAGAACGCTACAGACCTACCTGCCCATGGTGCGACGGTCACCCCACCACCTTCCATGTTACGTGAGGGTGCACGGGGGATAAACCCATACACTTACGAACACTTCAAACGAAAGAGCAGTGGGAGGCCTCTCTGTCCAGCTCGGACCTGACAACCCAGCGCAGCCTGGTACAGCAGGCAAGGGCAGCAGCACAGGCCACAGGGGCTCTGCAATGAGTTCTACATCCGCCGCCCAAGTCTTCGATAACTACTTCTTTCCCTTCGAAATAAATGTTTCTACCACCACCACAGGGAAGCGCAAGTGCTAGACATGCAAAGAGACGCCGCGAACGTGCGCAGCGTCGACGCACAAATGGACAGGGCGAGAACGCGGTCGCTACATTGATCTTGACGGTGCGACGCCTGTTGCATTCCGGACCCTCTCCAGTGAAGCTGCTTGCCGGGCGATATCCGCGGGGTAGTCGAACGCTGCTTGGCGACGACGGCTTAAAGCCTCCCGCTCCTGCGCAACGCTCGGAGAAGACGGCCCGGCCTCGCTGTCATCCATGGCCAAGCTCGCACTGACTAGGCAAGCGCGGCGCTCCTCAGCCAGGCTCGCGGCGAGTCACGTGGTCAGGCGGCGACCCAGCTGCGGAGAGCGCATGTGCCAAGCCGGCGGTGGCGGTGGAGCTCGGCGCGACGTGTCACGTGATGCGTTGCCAAGGCTACGGCACAGCTGCGGTCAAATGATGGTCAAATTGCTGGCGACGGCGAAACTCGGCTCGACGCCGTTAGAAAAACTTTCGCTTTAAAAAAAACAATGTACAGTTGCCTTAAATACGAGCTGAAACATAGTGCTCGCGGTAAAAAGGGAGCCCAAGACTGCACAGCGGTGCCGACATACCAAAAATTCAAGAGCTTTACGCTTTCTGGTTACTGGTATAGTTATCAAACAAGCATTTCGTCTGTCAGTGTAGCCCTGTAGTCCAGGGGCCAGTTCCACCACGGGCACTGTCAGAGCTCATATTTCACGTGACTGTACGTATGTCAGCATTAATTGTCACAAACTCACAGTATTTTCTTCTTTAGGGGTTCACATTAGACAGCCAAAATATTGCAGCAAAACCCTCATCCTAAACTTCAGTACTTTTAGTTCTAACGTACATGTCCGCGCTGCTCCATATGTTACAAAGTACTGAAAATGCATCCAATGCTTTCCCCCAGGCAGTTGTTTTTATTGCTAATGACGCCAGGAAACCGAACTGGATGCCAGCAACGCTAACAAATCGTAAAGTTCCACAGAATGGTGAAAGTGCAATCTCCAGAATTCCTGAGTATGTCCACGCTACAATGAACGATAGTTCTTTTCATCTTTTTTTAACGTAACACAGACATGTGCATGCTTGTTATGTTGACCAAGGAATAAAATCTGATTACAAAAGTGATGACTTAAAAGATGAGCAACACATTGCTACCTTTCAGGAAGGAAAAAAAAAAATCATGAGCCATTCCACTCTGCGAAGGTGGTTGACCAGCGAAGATGTTTAGCACACGACACGGAGGTGACACATAATTTTGAACAGGGGTACGAACTCATTTATTGTCTTGATGGGTGGTCATTATTTCACTTGCAGCTGCAATCACATTCTTTGATCATGTCAAATCGATGCACTTACACCGCTGAGTGGTCGGTTGGGCCGGATCGGCATGGCATCGCAAGGGATATGTCTGCGACACGGAACGCGTAAACCGCTCCCTTTTCGGTTCCGATACATCCACAATGAAATCACCGACAACAACAACAGGGGTAGTGTCATTGCAGCTAATTCGCGCAAAGTGAGTAGCCATGAACCTTACAGGACTATGAGTCATTGCATTTTTTGCTTGCTCACGGGGGTATGAGCCGTTGATGATGACAGTTTTCGACATGCTGTTCTGTTGTATGCGTGATTAGAAAGAATTTAAACACTGTTCGCTTCACTTTTCTGAGTGCTTGTAGCATCTGCCTTACGGGCACGGAGAAATACACTGTATGAACGGCAGTATGAATGTTTACGGGGGTATGAGCCATTGATGATTATAGTTTTCGTTCACGAAGAAGAACATGCATGGAACTCTAGTCATATGCAGCTTCGCTGTAAAATAGAAAATAAAAACTAAGTGCCCTTCCACTCTGTGAGGAAGGATGGCCAGCGAAGCTGTGTATGTGGGCCCCTTAATGGCGAGCTGCACCTCCGCCGCGGGTCGGCGCGGCATTGCACTATCTTCGGGATCGGCCCACGTATGGGGAGTGCTTCGCGACTGCGTCACTTCCGCCGCATGTCGGTCCGGTATTGCGCTAACTTCGGGATCAGCCCACGTATGGGAAGTTTTGATTTTACACACGGACATGATCTTGGGGGAACTGGCCCTTAATAGCTTCGCTGTAAGGTCGATTACGTCTTTGCGTTTCTTAAGTAATTAATGAGGGCGACGAACGCGGAAGCAGTGGCACGAGCGCGTTCGCGCGCCAACTGTGGAAAAAGACGACAGCGCTGGAGCCAATCCTGGTATGACAGTTTTGTGTTAACACACGGACACGATCCTGAGGGAAGCAGCCCTTAACAGCTTCGCTGTAATAATATTTGAAGAGCAACACTGAAAACCGAAATCAAATCTTGAGTTTTATGTTGCTGCCATTTAGTGGGGGAATGTGGAACTAAGTCCAATGCGGCTTAAAAGAACATCTCGGAGAACGGTATTGCGTCGCTGCCAGCATCACGCGGGACGAAAGGTGCGTGCGATTAAACCACTCGGCCACAGCTTCCGACGTTGTCGCAATGATACGCTTGGGTTTATCAAGATACCACGTGAATTTGCACGACTGTGTTTCAAAAATCGCTTTTGGGAACAGTGTTACGCCACATGTAGGGAGTCGAGATAGGCATCAAATCGAAAGCTGAGCCTCCAGACTACTTAGCTCTAGCGGCTATTACGATAGCAGCTACTGTTTTCTGCTGATAGCAGTTATCACAGCTACCGTTTTCGTCTCGAAAATCGACTACAAATTTTCGCCGTTTCCATAGGCATCCATTGCTGAATCTTTAACCGCTCTGGGAACAAAATTCTAGCTTTCCACAGCATGATCAACTGCATTTGTCTCGTGCGGATTCTCCCCTAAGAACATGTTCGTCAACTGCGTTTTTCAGTAAGCGACCTGCACTTTTAATTATTCGCGAAAAACCCGCTCGTTTCATTGAAAACGCGATAGCTTCGTGCCGCGGCCTCTTGGGGCGCTGTATGTACGTGTCAAGAAAAGCTCGATATGGGCAATTGTATGCCGTTGGTTTCATTCAGCTGAAGCCAACCAATTTTTTTTAAATTCTTAGTTCAAGTTACGTGAAACACCCTGTATACTGGCGGCGTCATAGCGACCGACACATGAAACGGAGGTGGCACAACAGGCCCTTTCATAAAGGCGTGGTGCACAAGGTGGATTTAGGGCGCCTGTATGTTCTCCAGCGGGGCGAGAAGGAAATTATATGCAGTGGAGAGCACCCCAACTGGTTTCTTGTTCTGTGGGCATCCAAGGTGAACCAATATTAAAAGAAAGAGAGCTCCAGATTCGCGTTCAAAGCCGGCAGTTTACCAATTGTTCCTGCACTAAAATAAGAAAAAGTTCCATGAAAGGGATTCTTGACTGATGCGACGATTGCGGGAATCGCAGTTTGCAAGCCACTTAAGGCAGAAGTGCAAGTAGATTATTTCGTTCATCAAAGACTGCATCGTCCCTAGTGTTGCGTGTGCCGAGGTATACGTGGCCGGCAGGAGGTCTGGACCCCACTTCACGCAGAGTCAGAGGCGAGGAGAGCTTTCTCGGCGAAGAATTCTTTATACAAGGTTTACAAGTTGGTGTGGTTATCAGGAGGGAGCAGCAGAGCAGCTGCAAGCTGCTTAAATAACACCTCCCCGTCCCCATATTCCCCAGACAGTCCCCGAGGACGAACAAGGTCGAGAGAGAGAGGGTCCGGGCAGCCTCCGTGGTCCCAACGCCGCTTTCTGTGGCCGGCGCCTCCGAGCACCGCGCTGCGTCGTCAGGCCAATCTGGCGGTCAGACGGAATAGTGCGCCGGGCAAGTTCAATTGCCTGGCATGGGACAAAGGGAACCAGCTGCAAGGCACGGGGTCGAAACATAGTCCTCCTTGGGTGGTCGGCAAAAGGGTTGCCCCTGGGCGCCGCCGCACAAAGGAGGGGGCGGGGGAAGGAGGGCTGCATTGCTGCCGGCACGAGGAGGGGACGAATAGCAGTCCGTGAGCCGGCGGCCGCTTCCGTCGTAGACGCCGTGCAGCCGCGAGGAAACCCGAGCCGTGCACGTAGTCGTCATGTGCCCGAAGCGGGCACCATGTGGGGATGAATGCTGCCTCCACGGTCGACACACCACAGCACTGGCCTCCCGTCAGGCAAATCCCAGGGCACAAACATAACAGCTCCTCCGCCGACGGGGAAGATCTCGTACGGTGAGAAGTCTCAGCTGCTCGACGGAAGAGGTCTGCTTCGCCTTCTGTCTCTTGATTTTCTCCTAAATCACGTGGAACGAAACCACGCGCTCGGCAGCGCCAGCCATACTCCCCAAGCGACCAAGCTGACATTGACAGTGAAAACTCCTACACTTCGTTAACTCCTGGCAGTCACACAAGTGTTCTCGCTTCTTCACAAGGCAAATAAGCAAAAGTATACAGTTGCAACCAAAAGAAATTTAGCACAAGCTGGCAAGATAAACTAAAAGGCGCGGCTTAAACCACCAGCATTGGCATTGGCTGCTCCCTTTCGATAGCGCACGCTGAAATTCAGCTCTTGAAGTGCTAGACTCCACCTCAACAATCGGGGATTCTTGCCTGACATTTGAGCCAGTCACTTTAGCGGGCAATGATCAGTCACAAAGACAAATGTCGTTCCCTAAAGGTGGCAGGCTAGGTTTTGAGATGCCCAAACAAGGCATGCACCTTCTTTTTCCGATGAGCTCCTCTCGTACTGTGAGCTTTCGGCTCGCGTATAACACTGGGTGCCCTTCACCATTGTCATCCTCCTGACACAACACAACCCCCAACCCACGATTGCTTGCATCGCACTGTACAATGAGGGGTCGGTCGTAGTTCGGTGCACGCAGCACGCGAGAAGCCGAGAGAGTAGCTTTGAGCCCCTGAAACGCGTCCTCCTTGGCGTCATCCCAAATTACTCTTTCAAGAGGCGATTTTCTTAGGGCATCGGTCAGTGGAGCCGCTAGTTCTGAATATTGGGGAATGGGACACATCTGATCTTTGGTTGTCGCATTCAGCTTCCTATAATCAATGCAAGGTGGTGGCTCTTTACCCGGGACCTCTACAAGAATGAGCGGAGAAGCATAGAAGCTCTCGCAAGGCTCGATTATTCTAAGTTCTAGCATCCGCTTAACTTCTCTTTTTAACATTTCCTGCTGCCTCGGTGCCGTCCTGTAAGCTCGTGATTTCACTGGAGTCTCGGATGTGAGTTCTATGTCGTGAGCCATCAGCTCCGTCTTTCCTGGATTTTGAGAAAACAAATCCGTGTTCTCTTCTACCAAGTTATTTAGATCAGCCAATCGCAGGTCTGTCAAAGCTTCCTGAGACGCAGCGACCCTCCATCACATCTTCCGCACCCGTAATTTCGTTCATTCCGCTTAGGCACGGCATTTCTGTCGCCACTTCGTACGTCATGTTGAGAGCCAAATTAACTGTTTGCTCTTTAATGAGAACCTCTCGTCACCTTTGCTAGCATGCTATCTAGTGAGCTAGAGCACGGCAGGACAAATAACCCGTCGACACATTCGGCGTCCTTCATCAATGCGCTCTCGAACTTGGTTTGCCTGGTTGTTCTGCCTGACTGCCTAACAGCCTCTGTATTTTCTGCAAACTCTCTCTCATGCTTAACAGTCTCTCCCTCACTACTCACAGATATTGAAGGGTTTTATGCCTCAATTTCGCACTCATCGCCGAGTGGATTGCTCACTTCCACCTCGGTATCCCGTTCTTTCATTTCCAGTTTAGCAGCCAAGGCACACGCTTTAGCTGTTGGTAGAGCCTGAACGCTACCCTCCACCCAATCTTTACCCTGGTCCCTCAGTAGGCGATCGGTGCGGTTAGAGAACAAGTAAGTGTACTGCGGCGCCAGCTTGTTAGAAACAGCCGCCTCAGTACACACTTCACCGCGACCGGAAGGCAGACACTCGTGTCCTCTAACACAGGCTTTATCCAAGCGCATTTGCCATTGTACTGCTCCTGCTTCACATAATCTGGGTGCACCAAGTCAGTGGTTGCTTTACTGTCCCGCAACACGTTACAGTTTTTCCCATTCACCTGCAGTTTAGACAGGTGCGGTTTGAGCAGCTCATCATTAGTCTGCGAGTCAGAAACGTACGCGAACACAACTTTTGGTTTGCGGCAGCCGACAGCTATGTGACCGGTTTCGTTGCAGTTAAAGCACGTCACCGGCCTCCGTTCTTCGAACAAGCACTTCTTTGAACGTTTCTCACGAATCTCTCTCTCTTGTTCCCCTACCGGCTGCTCGTGAACCTTCGGCTCCACTTCTTTCGCAGCACCTTTCCCATTAATGGGCTTAGCTGTACCCTTCCAGCCTCTCTTTTCCACCGCACCGGCGATCGTAGCCTCCTCTTTAATTCCTCTGCGTGAGGCATGCTGATCCGCCAGGTCAGCGGCTGTCTGCACCGACTCTACACGATCCCTGTCTTGGATACAAAAATTCATTGCCTCCGGCACCTTTGAATAAAACTGCTCCAAGGCAAACACTTCTAACGCCTTTTCGAAGCTGCCAAAAGCTTTGGTGCCCCTTAACCACTCGGCCAAATTTACCTTTAACTCATAAGCAAACTCAGCAAAAGTGGCGCCCTGCCTTTTGTTCAGACTTCGAAATCTCTGCCTGAATGCCTCTGCTGACAAATGAAACCGCTTCAATAGGCTCTCTTTCACCTGATCATAGTCATCAGAATCATCCGCAGGCAACCTCGCAAGCACATCTGCTGCCTCGTAGGGCAACAAACTAAGCAAGCGCCGCGCCCAAGTGCCGCGAACAAAGTTTGGCTTTTCGCAAGTTCTCTCGAAATTTACGAGATACAGGCCCATGTCTTGCCCAACCTTCAAGGGCTGCACAAGTTTAGATAGATCATGAAGGTCATGTCTACCTGCTCCCTCTGATTCCGAAACCACACTTGTCTTTCTCAACTCGACTTCAAGTCGAAGTTTCTCTATCTGAAGCTCTGTTAGCTTCTGCTCGTCCGCCTTGCGCCTTAGGATCGCGTTCCACATTTCTACGATTTTCTCTTTCGCAAGATCCGTGCTCTCAATCGCTTCAATGATACTTGCTTTCGTCATTTGAAGCTGAGCTTCAACGCCTAGCTCCTCGCAAAGGGATATGAGCTGAGTTCTGAGCAACCGTTTCAGATCCATCGCGGAACACTGGTGTGACAATGCCTCGACCTCTAACCAGAAGTACCAAAACACACGCTTCTGCGGCAGGTTCCTACCAGCGACTAGGATTACACCTCTATCCAGTCAGCCTGGTCACTCAGAAGAGCAAAGCCAACACTTAGCAGCTCTACGCTGTCCATCACTGATTTCGGTGTGCTGTCGTCCGTCATACTTCAGGCTCGATACCACCGCTCGCCCTCCAGTTGTTGCGTGTGCCGAGGTATGCGTGGCCGGCAGGAGGTCTGGACCCCACTTCACGCAGAGCCAGAGACGAGGAGAGCTTTCTCGGCGAAGAATTCTTTATACACTGTTTACAAGTTGGCGTGGTTATCAGGAGAGAGCAGCAGAGCAGCTGCAAGCTGCTTAAATAACACCTCCCCGTCCCCAGATTCCCCAGACAGTCCCTAAGGACGAACAAGGTCGAGAGAGAGAGGGTCCGGGCAGCCTCCGTGGTCCCAACGCCGCTTTCAGTGGCCGGCGCCTCCGGGCACCGCGCTGCGACGTCAGGCCAATCTGGCGGTCGGACGGAATAGTGCGCCGGGCAAGTTCAATAGCCCAGCATGGGACAAAGGGATGCAAGGCACGGGGTCGACACATAGTCCTCCTTGGGTGGTCGGTAAAAGGGTTGCCCCTGGGCGCTGCCGCACAAAGGAGGGGGGGGGGGGAAGGAGGGTTGCATTGCTGCCGGCACGAGGAGGGGCTGAATAGCAGTCCGTGAGCCGGCGGCCGCTTCCGTCGTAGACGCCGTGCAGCCGCGAGGAAACCCGAGCCGTGCACGTAGCCGTCATGTGCCCGAAGCGGGCACCATGTGGGGATGAATGCTGCCTCCACGGTCGACACACCATAGCACTGGCCTCCCGTCAGGCAAATCCCAGGGCACAAACATAACACTAGCTGCGGCTGGTGCCGCGGCGAATTGCGTGGATCCACCTGCCTCTTTAGGGGACCAATATTTATCGCCAGTCCATGAGGCCAACAAGACACTTGGATGCATATGCGAGGAGACTGCGGAGCTCAGTTCGCTGAAGTACCGCCATTCCAATCGAGTGCGGCCGTGAGTCTGCTCACTTGGATGGCGCCCGTGGAACTATAGACTTAAACCACCTTGCCCACCTGTTAACCAACCGTGCGGAGCTTCTCCGCAATGAACTGACCACTCTTTTGGCGCTCGTAAAGGTGCTGCGACCTCCAAGCGCCATATGCAAGCCGCATGGCACGCTCTGCAGCGTCGACTGGTCGCTCGGGTAGTTGCAGATTGGGTTTTGCCGCTTTGTGGCAGCTTGTCTATGAATTGTTCGAGTCTGCTGGGTGATACGATATAGTGTACTCACTCATGCAGATACAGACTGTCTGTCGTGCTTTGACGCATACGTGTATGTCAAAAATGCCTTTGTTGAACTATTGACCCCCCGCGGAACAATGGACATACAGAAAGAAACAATTCGGCGCACCACGTGATTTCTCTAGCCTACGTGCGGTTCTGGCATCCCGGATGACCTTATCCTTCTAGATGTGGGTTCACTCCGAAAAGTTCGCGGCGGGGGGGGGGGGGGGAGGGGGGCGGCTGTCGCACTGCGTCCATCCGCGCACAGTGCAGATATCCACCCTTGTACAGTAAATTGCACATTGCCTTCAATACTTTTCAATACTAAGTCGGAAGCGATTACGTCAACTAGCTCAGGATATGTTGTAGTCAGATGCACGCGGAAGTATTTGTAAATGTGATTAAATGGGCTTACAAAAGGGCCCATTGGCCCGGAACTTGATCCGGTCGATCAGAGCGGAAAGGGCCCATGTTCAGTGAAGAGGCGACGTAGAACCACTGGCGGATCCAGAGGAAGAGGAGGAGAGGGAGAGGCTGACAGTATTGAGCGTTCAGCAGGACCCCTCCCCCCATTATCTGTATACTTCGATGAGAGCCTCCTCCTGGAGTCTACCCTAGCTGGATCTGACCCTGGGCAGAACGAAAACAAGAATTAATTACATCGTTACGTAAATAGGGGTAAACATAATAATACAGAGAACGGAAGGCGAAGGCTACTGACGGGAGGGGCGCTCTCTTTTTTAGCTGTCCGGGAAAACACACTCAGGCAGGATAGAAAGGTAATCGTTCGATGAAGCATGCGTGCTCATCGTGTCCGGATATGAAGCGCCTTTCGCAGATAGGCGGGCGTCGAACGTCGCTCGATTTCCCGCACTAGGGCTTCGCACTATGACGCAAAAGTGCACGCAGACGCCGAAGCGCGCATTCACGCTCGCAGCAGCGTTTCAGTGTATTCTGCCACCCCAGGCAAATCGAAATTATTGCGCCCATCTCCTTCCTGGCTCCAAATTTAGGTGTATCATTTTGAAACAGCTGAACGTCACTTTGTGAAACATTATAATTGTAATGGAAGGAATTATCCTAGGCGCCGTGTTGGCGAACCAGCACGGTGAGCAGCTGTGTTCGTTGACGTCTCACACAACACCCTACCACTTCTTGGTGCTCTTTGACCATCATTGGCCCTTGCGCCACAAAGCCCCATACATCGTCGCGCAGCTGCAGCTTTCTCCAACACAGCCGATAGGGTGGGGCCCCTCCTAAGCTTTCCTTCCTCCATGGAAGCAGGTTATTCGCGGCAGTGAATATGATACAATGAAGTCATCCTAGACGTCATATTGGAGAACCATCACGGTGAGAAGCTGCGTCCGTGACGTCACGTACGATCTATCTTTCCGGGTATCTGCTTATTGTGCCGTGTATTATCACTCATAACAAGGGAGTAAATAACAAAAAAATATGCTTCACTGACGTATGACAATCTGAGCAACTGATACTTAAAAAATTGTAGCAGAACCCATCTCGCGATGACTGTCGACGGTAATGCGTTAGCACTGAGTCGTTATAGCGACACCACCTATTACCACCGTCCAAACGAGATGTATGAGGCATGTAATCCAGTGGGACTCCTCTTTCGCACTTCCATAAGAACACTCGATGCCATATAGCACCGCCGCCGCGAAGCCTGCGCGTGGCCTTCGACATGCATGGTGTGCCGGTGCGTGCGAACGCTGAGAAACGCCTCATGCGGCAACCGGGTTCCTCTCTCGCGCTTCTTTCTTAGAGTTACTGTATATGCTCCCTACGGGAGCAGAGTTGCGCGTAGGTCCGCCATCTTGCCCGCACCGCAAGCAAGCTCGACTCAAATATTCCAGCGAATCGCGCATGCTCCTCCCGACTCCCTCATACCTCTTTCCATGGGCAGCTGCATCTCTCATCCGACAATCTCAGACCTTATATAATGATGCAATCATTCATCACATTGGGCGTAGACCAGGCCACCCCCATCTGTCAGGTATGTGGGCACCATCCTAACGCGGTACACACGTACTGGGTATGTCCGCTCGCCCTGTCCTCACTCCCCAGTATGACGAGCGCCAACACATCAATTCCTCCCCCCCCCCCCTGCTTATATTCGCCGTCCACGTCTCACACCTGGGCGAGCTGGGCCGCGGTACCCGAATACCTGCGCCAGACTGGGGGGCTGGTGTACTACATCGCCACATCTAGGAGGCGTCACCTTCTCAAGCGGAGACGATAACTCGGACTAAAGGCGTCGTTGTTGTTGTTGTTGTTGTAGCCTGTGATGCGTGTGGCTCCTACCCACGATGGGGGATTGGCCAAGAAATGGGTGGATTATTCGAAATTATTATGGAGCATAAATTTCCTAATAGCTATTGAAATAACATTGAATAGCGCAGAATTACCGTCATACAATAAAGTCATACAATAAAGTCATTCTTCTTCTTCTTCTTCTTCTTCTTCTTTCTCACGTACGCAAATCGCTTCACTGGCGTAATCGGCAGGTCACTGTGACCAAGCGCCAAGTCCGGCTTTACTCCGTAATTTTTCTTAGGTTCCACGGCCCCTTTTATCTATCCATTGAAAATCTATACCTACGTGTCTAGAAAGTTGATATCAGTGCAAGGCACGTACCTCCTCAAGTCATACACTGTAGTATCCATTCCTGCACACACTCCGTAGATGTCATGCATACGGTTTCATTCCGCAAAGTCGCTCAAGTTCGAAGACCATTTTTGTAGAAATACTGTGCAGTGAAACAGTATTACAGAGTATGTTCCCTTACGCGATCGTTGGTCGCCCGTCACAAAATGAGCGAGCCTCTCTGGAAGGCAGTGCATCTCATACTCCAAACTTCTGCAGGGAAACCATTTCATTCAAATGAGCTTCAACGTCAAAGCTGCTCCGTCGTACTTTGTGTGTGTACAGAACTTGTTTTCTCTAAGACTTAGCACCTTAAATTAAATTACGGGGTTTAACGTGCCAAAACCACTTTCTGATTATGAGGCACGCCGTAGTGGAGGACTCCGGAAATTTCGACCACCTGGGGTTCTTCAACGTGCACCTAAATCTAAGTGCGCGGGTGTTTTCGCATTTCGCCCCCATCGAAATGCGGCCGCCGCGGCCGGGTCTTAGCGCCTTCTGCATATACAAGCGTGAATAAGGCGGTTTCAAAAAGCCGCAGCAACTGTGGCCCGAAGATACCCTCAGTACACACACACAGAAAAAAAAAGAAATAAAAAAGGATTGAGAAATTATATTTAAGCGAAACAAGTAAAAGACAATCCCAATAGCAGCTTGCGAAAGAGCACACATTTATTGATCAAGAGAGCAAACTAACGATATAACTATCCCCAACGATGTGAAATAAGTTTCTATAGAAATAATCGAATAAATATAACCTTTTCACACGGGGTACGATAAGGAGATACAACGACTACGAATAAGTTGAGAAAACAGTTTGTGTAGCACGCGGTAGTGTAAAAGGCGAACTAAACTCGATGTTCCAAACTTTTGGGAAGACGACGAGGCGTCACCGGGGGTGCGCGTTCCGCGCGAGGCAACCGCGGGTGCTGGTGCGTGCATTGGCCCTCGCGTGCCAGTCGCCTCGGTGAATTCGAATCGGCTGGAGGCCTCGAAGGACATCGGTAGCCCTTGTGAGTATGCCGAAGCCTGCACCTCCTCGCGTACCGGCCTCCGTAGGGGCGCTGGTCGACTAGGCTCGATGTTAACTGCCTGACCCAGCCATTTAGCATGTCTTAGCTGTTGTACTGATGACTCGGAACCTCTCTGAGGCTCGCCGGATGCTTCGCTTCCACGCTGCTTCATTTTATTTCTATTAGGTGATTTGTCTAAGTGTGTAGGTTCACCCGGCCATACGTGGGTCGTTTTTTGTTGCGATTCTTCATATTTCTTTCGCTTTGTCGTTCGTTATGGCTTAGCACAAAGCCCCCCCCCCCCCCCCCCCCCGTTATCGCCATGATCGGCCACTCGGCTGGACGCATGATAAGAGATGGATAGAATCAGTGAAAAACAATTTTTGTAAAATACGGTCCCAGTTGGTACATTAATTATTTTTTTTATAGTGCGGTTATTTTGGTTGCCATGCTACTCGGTATGAAATTCACCGCAAAATTTCACTATCCAGCACTTATCTGCCGATTCGTCTTCAGGTTTTGTTTTTTTAATGGTGAGGAGGTTTCCTTCGCGTAGTGGTGCTGCCAATGTTTTCATCCCGGCAGGCTGGAGCAGCGACTGAAAGGCGCCGATGTCAGGAAATTCATTTGAGGGTTTTAAGTTCCCAAAGCAACACTTCGCTGAGACGTTTTAGTGGAGGACTGCGGAACGATTTTGTTTTCTTGCATGTGGTTCTCTAACATTCACTTATATTTAACTGAAGGGAATGCCGTCTCGCGTCCATAAATATGAAAAGCACGAGAAGTTATTCTAGTCTTACTTCTTGGAGGGAGCTGACAATCGCTAAGACGTCGATTACATTGCATTTCAGTTCGCTTTCTACCCAGTCGCCCTTTTTCTTCTTGCACGTTTTAGTTTGCAAGAGGATGAGTTACCCGACGGCCCCAGGCTACCAGGCGTACGCCGCTGCCGTAGGGCAGAGCTATCCCTTTGTCAATCAGGGCTACCAAGCCTCGGGCATGCAGCGGCAGATACCGCAGCAGGGCTACGCGGCCATCCAGAATGCCCTGCAGGCGGCTGCCCTTCAACAACAGCAGCAGCAGCAACAGCAGCGGTACGCAATGGGAAATCAGGGATACTCCCCGAATACGACGGCTGCTGCCTACCAGACGGCCTTAGCGCTTCAGCAGCAGCAACAGCAGCAGCAGGAACAGCAGCTGCAACAGAAGCAGCTTCAGCAGCAGCTGCAGCAACAGCTGCAACAACAAATTCAGCAACAGCTGCAGCAACAACTGCAGCAACAGCTGCAGCAACAGCAACTGCAGCAGCAGTATGCTCGCCAGGCCCAGGCCTACCACAACTACCCGGCGCAGGCCTACGTCATGCCGCAGTCCACCCAGACGGCCTACCAGCAGTCGCCTGGCTACCCGGGTTCCAGAAGCTACACAGGTGGACAGATTGGGGCTTCGGGGTACCCGCCGAATGGAGCAACGAACTACTCGGCTGGCTGGACCAGCGCGGCTGCTACTGCTGGTTCGTATACGTAAAACGAAATTGCCGGGGTAGACCGCGGGAAGCGCTCGCGCGCGATGCTGCATATTTGAGTGCTATTATACCGGCGGTCACGCAAGTAGAATAAACTACACGCTTTCACTATTTGTTTTCATGAAAAAGAAAGGTTTGTGCTCAGTGAAATCCAGTTCATTCATAATGGACCGTTGGTCCATACGTGAAGGCGTGAAACATTTGAAAATTGTGGTGTACATTCACTGACAATGTTCTTCGAGTGGTTCATTAATAGGCTTCGGTGTTCCTAACACCGGAGTAAAATGAAATTGACACCGATAATGACTCACTGGCTCGCCAGCTTAAATGAGTATATTGAAATTGGTGTATAGATGTGTATAGCTCGTAGTTCAGTTAAAATTTGTCAGTTTAGCACGAAAAGGAGGCGGGGGGGTGTAGCATTGGATAATTTTAGTATAGCGTAAGTGGCACCACGTTACGCGTAATGAATTGGAGGGACCAGACGGTGCATGCGCAGAACGCTAGCCTTGTGCGTTGCGTGCTTCCGCCATTTTTGGAATTTATCGTGTGACGCTAACGCTTGCAAAGAGGGTTTAGCATGGGAAAGTTCTCGACTTTTCGTTGCTTTTGGTATAGCAAGAATTAGTAAAGGCAAGGCGCCGAAGACCAGGACTCAAGAACACAAACGACAGGACCGGCGCAAAATGTTCTTCTTGAGTCCTGGTCTTCTGCGCCTTGCCTTTACTAATTGAAGCATGAACCAACTAGCCCAAGCAAGAATTTTACTTGGTATAGCGAGACCGGCTGTATATTATAGCTGAACATGGTCTCCGAAATTTGGCGGCGCGTACGGCAAGTCATGGCATGCGTGCTGCCAGATCTCACATGCCTAGACTACGAATGTTTGCTTGCGCAATATATATGGCGCCACAACTTAAATTTTACGATCAACGTCATCATTTTGGTGGCGTCGCAACTGTTTGTGTTAGCGCTCCGCTCGTTTACACTATTACAAAACACTAGTCCGTACGCTGCAGCGTACGATAGCGTTAGCCTTGCGTCGCTCGCTAACGGTAACGAAAGCATTTTTACGACGTGTACTAAAGCTTTAGATTGATAGCAATATCAGTGTTTAGCGTAACGGTACAGCTCCTCAGACGGTGTTCTACCAATACGCGGGGGCTACATGTCGGCGCGACGCAGTACGCGAGGCAAGTGTAGCAGAAACAGTGCCCTGGCAGCTAATATACCAGGCGTCTCAGGATTATATATGAGGAGCGCTGTCTTTGCAGGCATCGCACCTCGATAGTGCACGAGATGAGACAGGCGGAAAACCGCCGGCGTTTGTCAGCGCCCTATGAAAGGAGTAGCTATAGCTTCACTGTCCGTTCCGCTCGGACCAGTGTATACGCACACAGCTGTTGAGCATTGACGTTATGGGGTACACGTGCACCCATCGCATGCCAGCAGCAAAGACAGAACGCTGCCTGACTTCGCAACTTAGCCGATTGAGCGGAGCGTGGGACGCGTTCGCTCGGCCTCGCAGTTTTTGCTGCCTAACGCACAGCGCGTCACTCGCGTCTTAGAAGACCTTCTAGCTTTGTACGCGCGGGCCATGCACGCACCTTCGAAACTGTGACAGCACGGCGGCGGCGACGATGGCATATGAACACCACTCCATTGTCCATGTAACTGCTATCACCACACAAAAAAATGTCACAATTTAGTTTAGGCAAATTAGTTCGGGCTAACGCAGGACCGCATGCAGAATCTTTGCGCACTGGCAGCAGGTCGACTGCTGACTATCGACGGCGTCTATATACGTGCACGCCCGAAGTCAGTGGATAGCTCGGACGCTTGGGCTTCTGGCCGACTCATCGTAGGCAGCGAGGTGGGGTGATATGAGGAACAAATTAGTGAACCGGAGACATCTGCACCAAACCGGCACAAGCGGTCCGTGTCAGAAGTCGGGGTGGCGTTGGAGGAGTTACACCCGGCCTAACGTTGTCTTGTTTGCATCCACCACCGTCTCTTTCAGATTGGTGTGAGCCACGTTTCTGGACTTTAGGTTGACCCAGCCGCCCTACCCATTATCCCATATACATCGATTGAGAGGAAAATATTCCTCACCAAACTTAAGTCGACTTCTTAATGTTAGATTAACGTAGTTACCTTACTCACAATTGGACTAAACTGTAAGCGCATGCATGATGCCAGTGACAAAGAGATAGTCGGGCTTGGTTTTATTACTTGTTCTGGTCTCTAGCGGCGATTTCCAGTGGTCACCCGGGAGCTTGCGCATTGATTAGAGGATTTACATGCAAAACTGTGGTGGTTTGTTCTGTCTGCGCAGACAAGCAGTCGAAAAGTCCATGGGCCGCTTACCAGCAGGCGACGGGGGCGTGGCCATCTCGGTGTGCCTCACCGCAGAACGCCGAACCCGGTCGTCAAAATTACTACTACAGTAAGTGTCACAAAACTCCTTCTCAAATTTAAACAGCTGCAAGTTTATGGCGAAGACACACACAGACAATAACTTTGATAACGTTGCACCAAGTGCTCTTCGGTCAGGGGTCCCTTCAATCCTGAATTTTTTCAAGTTCCACATAGCCTGTTGCGATGTTCAGTCTTTACAGAAAGAGCCCGTGCAAAATGTAAGCCCTTACAGGAGGATCTGTGTAAGACATTGTTGTAGCTTTACATAGTTATAGCTAAGAAACCACTGCAAATGCCGAAGTTGCATATGCTTGCCACGTTTTGACGCGCTCTTTACGTAAGCACAGTCCTATTAGGAAAGTGTGCCGACTTTTACAGAATTCAGTCTGTCGTGCGATATTTTCACATTCTTGTGTACAATCGCGTCCATTCCTTGCAGCATACTTGGATACTGCGCAGTCGGCCTCAGTTTCCGCCATGCCTACACTGTGGTATTGTTTCACGATAGCAATTTGGCGACTTGGTCGAAGTTAAATGAAAGGAAATACAAACACAAGCGCTTTTAACCGCACGCCTTTTTCTTCGATGCTTCGGTGCATTTTGGCATTTTGAGCTGGTTGTGAGTCACGGTGTTATGGCGTTGCTATCGCGATGATGGTTCATTTCCTGTTTTTGGTACACTGGCGCTCGGTAATTTTAGCATGGATTTCTCACACATGTTGTCAACAAATTATGTAGGCAAATCTGTGATACAAAATTAACGGTTTGGTGAAATCATGAGTATATGGGAGTGTCTTCTTGCACTGCGGAAGTGAATGATTCCTCCTCTCTTACGTACGACCTTCAGCGCTATGCATCTATGCATTGAAGCACAAAAGTAACTGGAACGCCCGCGTATTTCATCGTACGCTTTGGCAATGAATATCTCGAAACTGCAGGTGTCATCCTGAAAATAATTCTAAGTGCCTTGCAAGCTCACCGGCTACAATTAGTAAATTGCAATATGTGCCGTAACTTTATTATGAAGTTAATTAGGAACTTTTTCATAATTCGTTGAAAACATGTTTCGATTTATCATGCAAGTAATGTACGCCTTTCTGAGTAATCCAGCTCAAGGATTGAAATTATGCTATCTGCCACAGGCAATTATTATAGAAAGTTTTTTGTTGTCAGAAAGTCATATGTTGTAAAAGTCTTATAAAAAGTCTTATAAGAAGATAACCTGGGACCACCTTGTTCCGTTGGTCCCGGTTTCGAGTCCAGGACCAGTACGAATTTTTCTTCAACTCCGAGGCTTTTCTTCAGAGGAACCCGTACGGGTTTCCTTTGTAGCAATTGCTACGATTGGGTGGATGTCTAATTTTTCCTTTATTAAATCCTTCTGTCCACCTTGCGGGTTTCCGCAGAACTATTACGTCAAGAAATTGGTTTTGTTAACACGTTCACTCTAACGCAGCTTCAACGAGGGCTGTTTATCATCCACGAGTACATCGCCTACGAGCAGCTACAATAAGGTTGTCTGGTAACGCCTGTGCGTCAGCGATACAGAGCCACGACAATATGGGCTTTAGCCAGGGAATTAGCCTGGCAATAACCCCCCGAGCGCAAACGTGAATTCATCTTTGAACGAGGCACTTGTCATGCATCTTGCAGGCAACAGCTACCCGAGCGGAAGCGGATACCCGTCAGGCTACGGCATTTCCAGCGTCGCCACTCCGGGCGGCTACCAGGTGCAGAGCTACGGACACCAACAACCAGGCGTCTACCACATGCAGTCCCGCTATCCACAAGGTCGCTAGCCGGCGGGGCCACCAGCCGCACGGACCCAAACCGCCGCAGGCGCAGAGTCCTGGACCAACGGAAATGACATGAGCATGAAGGGTCGCCAAACGAAATTATTAAAGTAGTATTTCCGAGGCACGGAAGGGTGCATGTTTTCGTGATGGGCTCGTGTCTAACAACTACGTAGGCTGACGGGCTACGCGTTGTTGTATAGAACACAGAACGAGGAATCAAATGCAGAAATAACTCCTTGGTTTCATTTCATTTCATTAAAGACCCCGTAGTAGGGCTATTACGTAAGGAGCGGAGATTTGGGGGTGGGTTTGCAGCAAACATTGAGGCTCGAAGTAAAGTTTTGGCGTATTTGATTTTAGCGTTAAATTAGCATATCAGTGCAAAAAGAACGTGCTTCATTAACATGACCATTCACCAAAGCGCGGTGCCGCATTTCTGTATTAGAGCGATAGCTTTCTTTGGCTATTCCCCCCTTCTACTTCGCATGTTTCTGGCGATGCACGTAACCTTCACATGTGCGTACTTGTACTAATTGAATTAAAGAAATGATAAATTAATGGAAATGTAAGTGGATACAAAAACAACTTGCTGCAGGTGGGCAACGATCCAACGTTTTCGCATTACGCGCGCGATGCTCTAACCAATTGGGCTACCGCGGCGCCATTTTCCCATCCACTTTCTTGGGTATTTATGTTTTATTACTAGAAATAACCCTGGGAACACTCCCATGGTTAGTTCTAGTAGAGCATCGCACGCTTAATTCAGAGACATGGGAGCGTTCCCGACCTGTGGCAAGTTGTTTTTTTCATCCACTTTCATTTCCATTAACTTATGTTGCGTTTCGCCTGCGACACGTGGTTTTGCCGGCGCGACTGCGGCGGGGCGGCAGACATTTTGGCCCGATCGTCGTCGTCGCAACGCTCATCGGCAGGTGTTTCCAGGCGCGACTGCGGCGATGCGACCGCAAAGGATCACCCTCTCATTCCAGTCATTGTGCCCGAACCAGGCGATGCGAAAGCAGGGATCATCCTCTCATTACAGTCATTGTGCCCGACCGGCAGCGCTACGACAGGGTGCTACGAGATTGTGCTCGACATGGTGCTACGGCAGCGCTACGACAGTGTGCGTCACCATTAGCCCATTGTACATTCACGTGCTCGTCTTTTGAGGGGTTCCTTCTTGCCCTCAACTGCGAGAGTATAAAAACAGCTGCCCCCGGACGCCAAAAGGAGGGCTCCGATTTCTTCTGTTGAGTGAAGTGCTCTCCCGTCTCTCTACTTCGGTCAAACCTGACCGCCAACTCTTTGCGATGTTAAAATAAACAAGTTGTTTCGTTGTTACCAGTCGACTCATGCTTTGCCGGGACCTTCGGATGCTTCCAGTTGTACCCCAGGCCGCCAGGCCAACGCTACCCTTGGGGCTTGCGACCCAGGTACAACCACGGGCGTCAGCGCCGAGTTCCCAACAGATCGTACCAGCGGTGCGATCCAAACATCTGGTTGGCAGCGGTGAGATCGCCTCCGACTTCAAACAACTGTCTGCCAGCGGTGAGATCGCGACAACGGAGGCCAGCAGCGAAGAGATGCAGTTGACTGTATGCTGAGCAGCTCATCGACGATCCGGGAGCAGTGCAACGAGCCCTGTGTGATGACTGGTTGCCTGCAGCGGAACGACTGCGCTGGACTCTTGGCTGCGAGGTTTGGTGAGTGCGGGACTTTCTTCTTCTGAGCTTTGCCAGGCTTTTTGTTAGTGTCAGAAACAGAGCTGGTAATTGTGGTTGTCGTTGCTGCCGGGTTAGTTTGCGGCAAGACAATAGTAAGCAGTAGAGAAAGCAGCATTCAGAGCAGCCATGGATTTGAAGTCGTTGCGCAAACCGAAATTGTTGGAGCTTGCAAGAGAGTTGGGTCTGGATGTCTCAGACAAACTAAGAAAACCTGAACTGCTAAAGGCTATTCTTGAGTTAGAGGCTGAGGATGACGAGCTGTCGGAATGCCTTGAGACTATTGAGGAGAGGTCAAAAAGACAGGAGCGCGAACTTAAAGAGCAAAAAGAGAAACAGGAGCGCGAACTTAAAGAGCAAAAAGAGAGACAGGAGCGCGAACTTAAAGAACAGAAAGAAAAAGAAGAGCGTGAACTTAAAGAACAGAAAGAAAAAGAAGAGCGTGAACGTAAAGAACAGAAAGAGCGAGAGCAACAAGAGAAAAAAGAAGAGCGCGAACACGCTTTGGAAATGAAGCGTCTCGAGGTAGAGATGGAACGCGCTCGTAATGGAAGTCAGGCACACGGCGCAGGAGAACGAGTATTGTTCAAAATGACTGACCTGATGCGGCCGTTTAAGCTTGGAGAGGACATTGGTTTGTTCCTGGTTAACTTTGAGCGAACGTGCGAGAAGCAGGGGTTCTCTCGGGAAACGTGGCCACAGCGCTTGCTCACTTTGTTACCCGGCGAGGCGGCCGACGTAGTCGCTCGCTTGGATAGAGAGGAAGCAGAGGATTTCGACAAAGTAAAATCGAGTCTGCTAAAAAAGTACCGGCTGTCTGCGGAGGCGTTCCGTCGGAAGTTTCGGGAAAATGAGAAAGGCAGAAGTGAGTCATATACAGAGTTTGCGTATAGGCTTATGTCGAACATGCAGGAGTGGCTCAAAGAAGAGAAAGCGTTTGGTGACCACGATAAAGTTCTGCAGTGTTTCGGGCTAGAACAGTTTTATAGTCGGTTACCGGAGAACGTGCGATACTGGGTCTTGGATAGGCCAGACGTTTGTACGGTGGCTAAAGCCGCTGAGCTAGCCGAGGAGTTTGTGACGCGTCGGGCTCGCGGAGCTAAGGACGGTCAAAAGGGTGAATTTGGCTCGAAGTTTGAGAGGCCGAAGTTCACACCCATGAGAGCAAAGGGGAACACGCGTAGTGCGGATGCGAGTGGAAGCAGTGCGACCGAACCTAAGGAGACGGCAGCAGCCGAAGCCGAACGCAGAAAGCGGTTCGAGATGAGGCAAGCGCGCGTTTGTTATACGTGCCAGAAGCCGGGTCACTTTTCGGCGCAGTGTCCGGAAACAACACCAAAAGTTGTGTTTTTTTCAATAGGCAGCACTGACGAGAACATGAAGCTTCTCGAGCCTTACATGCGAGACCTCCTCGTGAACGGGAAAGAGTGCCGAGTGCTTCGCGATTCCGCAGCTACGATGGATGTAGTTCACCCGTCTTACGTAGAACCGCATATGTTCACGGGCGAGTGCGCATGGATCAAGCAAGCCGTGGAAGCTCATAGCGTGTGTCTGCCGGTAGCAAAAGTGCTGATTGAAGGACCTTTCGGAGCGCTTGAGACGGAGGCGGCAGTGTCATCTATGCTGCCCCCCCCAGTACCCGTACCTATTTTCAAACAGGTCCGATCACCTCCTGCGCGAGAAGGGGCTTTTGTTTGGTGAAGCTAGTGTTCAGGCCTTAACCAGATCGAAGGTTCGGGAGCTCGCTGCAAAGGCGGTAGTTGCGGGGCCGACGTTATCAAACAACGAAAAAGGGTCAGAGGCGCAGCAAGCTGATATTCCGAGCACGCCCGAACTGAATAAACTTGAGTCTGTAACGTTAAAGGCGCCAGATACTGGAGAGGAAACGCCCGACGCGGGAAAGTTAGAAGAGCTATCTACTGATTTGCTCATCGCGCCTACGTCAGACGGACTTGATAGGTTGCTAAAAGTCAGCCGGACGGCTTTGATAGCCGAGCAAAAAAAGGATGGCAGCCTGGAAAACGTGCGCTGCAATGTCAAAGAAGGTATCGCCAGGAAAACTGCGCGTTTTGTGGAAAGAGGTGGAGTCCTGTACCGGAAGTATCTAGACCGCAGAGGAGTGGAGTTCGATCAGCTGATCGTGCCTCAATGCTATCGTCAGGATCTGTTGCGCTTGTCACACGGGGTTCGTGGTCCCGGACACCTTGGAGTTAAGAAAACTAAGGACCGTCTCTTGCAAGAGTACTATTGGCCAGGGTGTTTTCGGGACGCAGACCCATTTCGTGAGGGACATGTGACACTTGTCAGCGGGTGGGCAAACCAGGGGACAAATCGAGGGCGCCGTTGAAATTGGTACCTATCATTACGGAGCCTTTTAGACGGCTCGTTATTGATACTGTGGGACCTCTGCCGGTAACAGCCACGGGGTACAGACACATTTTGACTGTGATCTGCCCAGCGACAAAGTTCCCTGAAGCAGTGCCGCTTAAAGAACTCAGCTCAGTTGAGATAGTTAATGCACTACTGTCCATATTTGCGCGAGTTGGTTTCCCTGCGGAAAATCCAATCAGATCAGGGCACAGTGTTTACTAGCGCTTTGACGACAACTTTTCTCGAAAGGTGTGGGGTAAAGCTGTTACACAGCTCAGTGTACCACCCACAGTCGAATTCCGTTGAGAAGCTCCACTCCGTCATGAAGCGCGTGTTGAGAGCGTTGTGTTTTGAACATCGAACTGACTGGGAGCTGTGTCTGCCTGGGGTGATGTTTGCTTTAAGGACCGCGCCGCATGCGGCTACGGGGTTTTCGCCAGCTGAACTGGTGTACGGTCGCTCGCTTCGATCTCCGCTTCGCATGCTTCGAGAATCGTGGGAAGGTAGGGGCGACGACCCAGTCGTGGTGGAGTACGTGCTTAAGCTCCTCGAACGCTTAAGAAGGGCACAGGAGTTGTCAGGTGAAGCAATGACAAAGGCCCAGCAGAGGGCCAAGGTTTATTATGATCGGACAGCCAGGCCCGTCGTTTTGAGATTGGCGATGAGGTCATGATATTGCGCACATCGCTAAACAACAAAACTAGACGTGCAGTGGGAGGCCCAGCACGAATTGTTCAGAAACTGTCGGACGTTAACTACGTGGTAAGTCTGCCAGGAAAGCGGAAGCACAGCAAGTTTACCACTGTAATCTGCTCAAACCTTATAGACAAAGGGAAGCAGTGGTGTGCATGATGGTAAACGTTCCTGAAGAGCTTCCGGTCGAGCTTCCGGGACTAGGCTCAGTGACGAACAGGGAAGACACCGGTCAAGTCATTAGTGACCTTATCAGTAAAGCACCGCTGTCGCCCGAGCAGAAAAACCGAACTACACCAGCTATTACAAGAGTTTCAAGGTCTGTTCTCTGAGAGGCCTGGTAGGACTTCTGTACTTACTCATGATATAGAACTTACCTCCACAGAGCCAGTACGATCCAAGGCGTATCGGGTGTCACCCCGCCAGAGCGATATTATGGAGGCTGAGGTAAAGAAAATGCTACAGCTCGGTGTTATTGAGGCAGGTGAGAGTGATTATACCTCCCCTTTGATTTTAGTTGAGGTACCGGGCAAGGAACCTCGTCCTTGCGTCGACTACCGCAGGCTTAATTCCATCACTAAGGATCAAATTTATCCGATCCCTAACATCGAGGAGCGCCTTGAGAAAGTTAGTAGCGCTCAGTTTATTTCCACCCTAGATCTTTGTCAGGGGTTATTGGCAGGTTCCACTTACAGAAGAGGCTAGTAGGTATGCGGCGTTCATTTCACCAATGGGAACATTCCGTCCCTAAAGTGTTGGTTTTGGTTTGAAGAACGCGCCATACTGTTTTTCAAGTCTCATGGATAAGTGTTGCGGGGACAGCAAGAATTCGCTTTACCGTATCTAGACGACGTAGCGATATTCTCCGCATCCTGGTCTGAGCATATGGCACACTTGCGGGCAGTGCTAACCCGCCTGCGCGAAGCGGGCTTGACAGTCAAGGCTCCTAAGTGCCAGTTAGCACAGGCCGAGGTTGTCTACCTCGGTCACGTGATTGGTCAGGGTCGTCGCCGCCCCTCTGAAATAAAAGTGGCCGCTGTGCGAGACTTTCCGCAACCGCGCACCAAGACCGATATTCGGTCGTTCTTGGGTGTCGCCGGCTACTATCAGAGGTACATCCCTAGGTACTCTGATATCGCGGCTCCCCTGACGGATGCTCTAAGAAAAACAGAGCCTCAAACAGTCGTCTGGGACGAGACAAAGGAAAGAGCTTTTAGCGCCCTAAAGAGTGCCCTAACAAACCAGCCTGTGCTACGATCGCCAGACTATACAAAAGGGTTCGTTGTTCAGTGCGATGCTAGTGAGCGAGGCATGGGCGTTGTACTGTGCCAACGGGAAAATGGAGAAGTAGAACACCCCGTCCTGTATGCTAGTCGTAAGCTGTCCAGTCGTGAGCAGGCGTATAGCGCCACCGAGAAAGAGTGTGCGTGTCTCGTGTGGGCCGTTCAGAAATTGTCATGCTATCTAGCCGGCTCGAGGTTTATCATTGAGACGGATCACTGCCCTCTCCAATGGCTGCAGACCATCTCTCCCAAAAATGGCCGCCTCCTGCGCTGGAGCCTCGCTTTACAACAATATTCCTTTGAGGTGCGTTACAAAAAGGGGAGTCTCAACGGTAACGCCGATGGCTTAAGTCGAAGCCCCTAACGTAGGAATCAGCCTCAAAATTGTTTGTTACTGATGTTTTTCTTCCTGAGGCAGGATTTTTTTTAACATATTGCTTTTGTTTAGTGTTTCAAAGTGATGATATGCTTTCTAGTGCAATTTTTCAATTTGTGGACGCGTTCTGAGTGATGCTAGACTACTGTAAGGAACTAGGCAGTGGTATAAAAAGGGGAAAGAGCCTGGCAGGGCTTAGTGAGGGTTGTGCCGTGCTTGCTGACTGAGCGGTTGAGTTTCAGCGTAGTTCTAACGCTTGCCGGGAACGAGAACAAAAATGTGAACTCTCCCGAAGTCACTTTGCAGTGTCCCGTGCGAACCTGAACGAGAGAACGAGGCCTTCTCTGTGCGCTGCGCTCAAGAAACGTCGAGGGACGCCCGACTTCGGTTATGAGCATCATCGAGCGACATCCCTCCGGACAGCGGATGCAGTCCCCTGTCCATCGGGATCTCCTTCCCCCGGCGGGGCGGTCTGTTGCGTTTCGCCTGCGACACGTGGTTTTGCCGGCGCGACTGCGGCGGGGCGGCAGACATTTTGGCCCGATCGTCGTCGTCGCAACGCTCATCGGCAGGTGTTTCCAGGCGCGACTGCGGCGATGCGACCGCAAAGGATCACCCTCTCATTCCAGTCATTGTGCCCGAACCAGGCGATGCGAAAGCAGGGATCATCCTCTCATTACAGTCATTGTGCCCGACCGGCAGCGCTACGACAGGGTGCTACGAGATTGTGCTCGACATGGTGCTACGGCAGCGCTACGACAGTGTGCGTCACCATTAGCCCATTGTACATTCACGTGCTCGTCTTTTGAGGGGTTCCTTCTTGCCCTCAACTGCGAGAGTATAAAAACAGCTGCCCCCGGACGCCAAAAGGAGGGCTCCGATTTCTTCTGTTGAGTGAAGTGCTCTCCCGTCTCTCTACTTCGGTCAAACCTGACCGCCAACTCTTTGCGATGTTAAAATAAACAAGTTGTTTCGTTGTTACCAGTCGACTCATGCTTTGCCGGGACCTTCGGATGCTTCCAGTTGTACCCCAGGCCGCCAGGCCAACGCTACCCTTGGGGCTTGCGACCCAGGTACAACCACGGGCGTCAGCGCCGAGTTCCCAACAGATCGTACCAGCGGTGCGATCCAAACACTTATCATGTCTTTAATTTAATTAGTAAGTGCAAGCAACTTCCCGTATGTTGTCCTTGGTGTCATTGTTTGTTGGCTTCTTATGATATGATTAATAAAAATCGGGCCCCTCAGTTAACCCCTTTTCTTCTCGTTTATTACTTAACGAGGGTCTCGAATCCGGCAACATTGACGCCTTCAGGTACGAAGACGTGGGATCGTTCCCCACTTATGGAAAGTTTTTTTTTTCATACACCTTCATTTGCAATAATTTATCATTTCTTTAATTCAATTAGTAAGTACAAGTAATTTACCCTACGTTGTCCTTAATGTCATTGTTCGTTGGCTTCTGGACAAGCTCTACACAAGCAAATCCTGGCTGTCCGGCGTGCCCGCGACCGGGCCAGTGGGCTAGACCTGCCGGTCTCGACGTTGGAGGATGGCAAGACCAGAACGTAGTCAAAGGGCAAAGAATAACAATTAGGCAAGATGACAAGTAAATACCAACCAAGCACATAATCATTGCTTTCGGAATCAGCAACCTTCCTGAATCAATCGAAACCGCTTACTGTAAGCTTCGTGTCAGATCATACATTCCAAATCCGCGTCGATGCTTCAAGTGTCAGCGTTTTGAGCATTGGTCTCAAAACTGCAGAAGGCGTGCTACTTGTGATAAGTGTAGTTCTACTCATCGAACACTCTTTGGACATCTGCACTTCAGCAACCCGCTGTGTCAACTGGGAAGGAGACCACCCTGCCTATACTCGCGATCGTGCCCCTCATGGAAAAAAGAAAAAAAGAACAACAAATCGTAGAACTGAAGCTCAAACTAAACATTTCCTTTCCGGAAGCGCGCAAGCGTTTTTCTGCCTACAATCAGTCCAATTCGTCCTACACTGACGTGACGCGCCGGGGGGTAGCGCCACATCATTCGGCGGTCGTGCAAGTCACACGGAGTGTGACAGCGGTCACGCCATCAACCTCCTGCTCTACCTCCTGCTAAGAAGGGCCCGCAGACCTCCGGGCTTACCGGTCCCAGGGCCACTGCCCATGCAGATATGCCCGAAAAACTCCTGAGTGTGTCCGCCGAGCGGACGTCATCCACCGCCTCTGAAGAGGCGATGGATGCCAGCAGCACTACCCCGGAGAAAAGAAAAAATTCCGTATCATGGGGCCTGGAAAGGTTTCGTGAGATAATTTATCTCTTTAACACACAGCACAAAACACTTATGGCTACACAAATAATAATTGGAATGTGAGAGGTCTAATACACAATCTTGATGACATTAAGGAAATGCTACGTAAGCTAAATCCAAGGGTGCTGTGTGTTCAAGAGACACACCTCAATCCTTCGCACACTAACTTTCTCCGACAATATGCCATCTATCGCAAAGACCGCACCGATGTCTTCGCCTCGTCGGGCGGTGTGGCCATAATAGTAGATAAAGGTGTCGCCTGCCAGTATTTGAAGCTGCAAATTACCTTTGAGGCAGTTTATTTATTATTTATTTATTATTTATTTTACAATACTGCCGCTCTCAGCCGAGAGCCTAGCAGACGGGCATGAACATTTCTTTTCCCGACATAAATACATGTGCGAGTTACACAAAGAATGAAAAAGCAACAATATTCAACAAAAATACAAAAGATAAGGTAGATAAGCTATACAACAGAACACTAAAACAAGGAGAATAAAATGAACAACAACCGGGGCATAACATAGTCAAAGCAAAAACGTGAAGCATTTGGAAAAAAACAAGTGTATACATATTTTTTTTCTAAGCACTGTTAGTTGTTAGATGAGAATCGTTAATAATCTCTTGTGATGAGCTCCAGTTGTGAAACGAACAGGGATAAAGAATTTGTCGCTGTTAATGACGAGTTAAGTTCATTCCATTCTCTGATTACTCGAGGAAAGAAGGAGTACCTGAATGAGTCATTAGAAAAGGAATACTCGGTTAGCGTATGTTCGTGTTGATGCCGTGTTATCCTAGATTGCGAATATGAAATGTACCGGGTGATATCAATTTTATAGTGACGGTGCAGCATTTGAAACAGAAATTTTAGTCGACCTTGTTTCGCTCTCGTGGATAATGTGTTGAGGCCTGAGGAAGCTAAGAGACGTGAAGGTGAGTCAGTAGAACGATATTTGCTATGAATGAACCTTGCGGCTTTTCTTTGTACAGCTTCAAGTTTAGCTATGTTAGTTGCTGTGTAAGGAAACCAAATTGTGTTAGCGTATTCTAAAATAGGTCTCACAAATGTTTTGTAGGCCAGAAGCTTAATGTTCGTTGGAGCGATCTTTAGGCGTCTTTTTAGATAAAATAGCTTTCGTAGTGCAGTAGTTGTAATATTAGTAATGTGTGTTTCCCAATTGAGGTTTGATGTCAGCGTTATCCCTAAATATTTCTGTTGCTCAACCATGGAAAGAGGCGTGCCATTAACGATATAGGTGAAATGAGAGGGTTGCTTTTTTCTTGTTATTGTCATTGCCACTGATTTATTGACGTTAATAGACATTTGCCACTGGGAACACCACTCGGTTAGCGTGTTAAGGGAATCAGAAAGATCGAGATGGTCGTTATAGCTGTTAATTTCTTTGTATATTACGCAGTCATCCGCGAAGAGTTTGATTTTGCATCCTATATTATTGGTAATATCGTTAATAAAGATCAGAAATAACAGCGGCCCGAGTACCGAGCCTTGTGGTACTCCAGATGTGACAGGAACGACATTAGATGGCATGTGGTCAAACATAACAAATTGTGAGCGGTGTGTTAGAAAAGCTGCTATCCAAGCAGAAACCTCTCCTTTCCCGATGGCATGCTCCACTTTTGCAATTAGCTTAGTATGACTCACGCAATCAAAAGCTTTAGATAAGTCAAGTAAAATCATGTCAATTTGAGAACGATTATTAATACTAAGAGCAAGGTCATGAACTACCTCTGTTAGTTGAGTGATGGTTGATAAGCCAGATCGAAAACCATGCTGGTGAGGCGATAGGATGTTTTCACGTTCTAGAAATACTGTCATGTGTTTTAGAATGATGTGTTCTAGTATTTTGCATGAAGTGCTGGTGAGAGATATGGGTCTGAAATTGGCAACATTATTTTTGTCTCCTTTCTTGTGGATCGGTATTATTTTAGCCTTTTTCCAGTCATGTGGTAGATTAGAAGTTGCTAGTGATTTACGAAAAATGTGTCCCAGATATCTACTGCACCACTCAGCATATTTTTTTAGGAATTCGTTTGGAATTTCGTCAGGCCCGATTGATTTCTTAGGGTCAATGTTGAGGAGAAGATTGTGGATTCCGGCGTCCGTTATTATTAACCGATCAAGCACTGACGTACAGGATGGTGGAAGAGGGGGGAGTGTACCATTGTCTTCCGTGAAGACTGATTTGAAGAAATTGTTATATTTGTTTGCCGTTGCACTTTTTTCTTCTTCAGTTAGTTTGGTTGTTGTCTGCTCGGTACTGCGCAGATGTTTCCAGAATCTTTGTGGGTTATCTTTTAGGAAGTTAGCAAGAGTGACACTGTAGTAATATTGTTTCGAATCTTTTAGTTGCTATCAGAGTCGTGCTGTTTGATAAGCTAGTCACAATTAGTTCTCTGTATATCCTTCCCAGCTATTAAATTTCCAAAACAAAATTTCAGAGCTGTATCAAAAAACTTCTCAAACCTTACATCACCTTGAAACCCACAAAACACTACTGTCACTGACTTCGTGTTCTCTGCCGGCTGCATTCCGTCCGCCTGGAAAGAAGCAATAATCATTCCAATACTAAAAGACGGCAAGGACCCGACTTCGGTCAGCAGTTATAGGCCTATACCCTTGACAAGTTGCCTATGTAAACTGTTTGAGAATATGGTTAACCGGCACCTACTTCATTTCCTTGAAAGTAACAAACTATTAGACCCCCTACAGTGTGGTTTCAGGGAAGGTCGATCCACAACTGATCACCTATGTGGAGGAATATTCGCGATACTTTTGTGCATAAGCAGTTCTTTTTGTCAGCTAGTACTTATGCATATTGAGAAGGCATATGACACCACGAGGCCTTTGGGAATTCTTCGTGACCTGGCTGGAATGGGAATCCGAGGCAATTTGCTGAATGTCATCCAATTACCTGTCTAACTGCACGTTCCGTGTTAGAGTAGGCAATGTCCTATCTCGTCTTTTTACGCAGGAAACGGGTGTACCGCAAGGTGGTTTGCTTGGCTGCACTTTGTTCGTCGTAAAAATGAGCTCGCTCGGTACTGTCGTGCCACGTACAATGTGTTATTCTGTGTATGTGGATGACGTACAAATAGGTTTTAAATCATTTAATTCTCGTATTTCTATCTGTGAGCGACATATACAGCTTGGGCTAAACAAATTATCTAAGTGGGCTGACGAGAATGGATTTAAACTAAACCCTCAAAAAAGCACGTGTGTTCTCTTCTAGAACAAGATAGGTATATTACCTGACCCCCCTGTTTACCTTAATCGATAACAGCGACCCGTGAGCCATGAACATATATTTTTGGGCCTCATTTTAGACTCTAAATTAACATTTCTCACCCACTTGAAATATATGAAAGCGAACTGTCTGAAGACAATGAATCTACTGAAGCTCTTGTCTTGCGCCACTTGGGGAAGTGACAGAAGATGCCTCTTGGGCCTGTACAAAAGCCTGATTCGGTCACGCCTTGACTACGGAGCCATAGTCTTTGACTCTGCTACACCTAGTACTTTGAAGAGGCTAGATTCCGTTCACAATTTGGGTATCCGCCTTGCTACAGGTGCTTTCAGGACTAGTCCTGTAGAAAGCATTACGTTGAATCCAACGAATGGTCTCTACATCTAAAAAACTGATATTTAAATTTCTGCTACGCCCTGAAAGTTAAATCAAATATTCAGCATCCATGTCATTCTACTATTCGCGACATCTCCACTGTTAGGCTGTTCCGTAACCGACCAGCCATCCGGTCTCCTCTGTCCCTTCGGTCCCTCCTCTGTCCCTCCAGAAAATAAAAAAAAAACAGGTGTCCCTCTTCGAGAGAATGTCGTAATGACTCCTACTCGGCTTCCACCGCCTTGGGAGTGGCAGACTATTCAATGCAACATCTCCTTCATAGCAATATCGAAAGGAGCACGAGGCATATATATATTCGAATTTTCTTGAACTTCAGGAGAAGTATTCCTGTGCTGAAGTTTACACTGATGCTTGAAAGTTCCCTGCTGGTGTTGCTTACGCAGCTCTAGGACCCTCATTTTGAACATCTGGGGCACTAAATCCACCCACATTTTTACAGCGGAAGCATACGCTATACTCTCGACTATTCGATGCATAAGGCTCACAAATGTCTCTAGGGCTATTGTCTTTGGAGACTCATTAAGTTTAATCAGAGCCCTAATTAGTGTACGAAAAAACAAGAACTTCGTTTTTAATGAACTGCACAGCTTGTTGTGCTCAGCATGTATATGCGACCAACTGATTGTTTTATGCTGGGTACCTGGCCGTAAATGTATAAAATGTAAATGTATGTAAATGTAAATGTAAATCTATAAATGTAAAATGTAAATGTATGTATAATGTATGTATATAAATGTATAAACGAAAACGTTACGTCAGTAAATTTTAGTGACATATATGGAAATATCCCCATCCCTGCCATATACCTAAAGTGTCTTCTACGCCGTGAGCTTGGCAAGGAGCATTGGCAAGGAGAGTGGGATATCCAAGTATTGAATAAGCTGCACACGATAAAACCAAAATTAGGCAACTGGATAAGTGAGAAAACAGCAGGGTACAATGAATTGCTTGTTTGCCGATTAAGAATAGTACACACTTACGGTACTCACTATTACCTCTAGACTGGGAGGGATCCTCCGGCTTGTAGTAAGTGTGGCAATAATCTCACAGTCCTACATGTTCATATTCAATGCCCTGCATTAGAAGTAGAGAAGAAAAAGTATTTCCCTTCTGCATATCGCGAAAAAATACCTGTCTACCTAGCATTTTTTTCTTAGCAATTAACCGCTTTTTAATCTGAAAATAGTCTTAGAGTTCTTAGCTGAAACAGACACCCTGAAAATCATTTGGCCAGATAATTTTTAGCGCGTGATCAACGGCCCTTGCATTCAAGGGCCCATTTAAAGCTCTAGTGTCACTGTTATATTTTGTTGCATCATATGTTTTTAACGAAACCCAATTGTCATAGCTCACATCACTAACTAGTCAGTGCCATTATTTTAGTACTTATATGTATTACGCCATTTACAGCGACAGTTTTTAGGCCCGTTTACTGCCATTTCACATCTACCATTAGGAATTCATTGTCCATGCCATCCACAATTCATCGATAACATTACCATTTGTCATGGGGCTCTTTGGCCATACCTGGTCCTTGCGCCATAAAACACCACACACCATTATCATCGTCTCATTCTCTCCCAGTGGTCGCATATACTGTCGCTGCTGCGACCAAACGAACGGTGCAACTTCCCACAGCGTAGAAGCATTGAAAGTTGAACAAGTTGGTAGGGAATCTTGTTACTGAAGGCAGGCTTGCCAAACACTTTATTATTCAAAAGACTAGCGCAAAATAGCAGGGACACAGACAGAGAAGACGACAGGACGAGGACAGAGAGACGACAGGTCGTCCTGTCGTCTTCTCTGTCTGTGTCCCTGCTATTTTGCGCTAGTCTTTTGAATAATGTTGACACACCAACTAGCCCAACTTTCTGCCTTGATTGCCAAACACGGACACAATAAGTAGGAATGAGAACGGCGTTTATGTCGTCGTTTTCGTTCCTATAGATATATTGCGTCCGTATTTGGAAGCCTTCCTTCAGTAACCTGAATTCCTACAGCTTGTAGCTCAAAAGGCTGGAGGCGTCCGCGGTTCATCACCCGCTAGCAGAATCGCACTGCGCATGCTTGCAACCTCGCTAATAATGCGGCTGCTTGATGGTCCATGGTGCCCACGGGCTGCGCCTTATTAAGATTTCTGTCATCTGTTCCAAGTGCAGCATAAGCTCGTGATTTCAAATGGTGCACATTGTGAACGCACGCGCAGAGCAACGTAGAAATTCTAAGCCATCTGACACCGTCTTTATGCCGAAGTTGTAAAAAAAAAAAAAAAGCAAGCGCTTATCGTATAACCTTAGTGCACCGCGCCTAGTGCGTCTGCTATCGCGTGGCGTCAGCGTTGCCTGTGAGTATTTTAAGTGCATTACCCGTCAGACAAGAAAAGAACATGCTCCTTCTTCGTTGCACTAAACCAAGTTCTCACCAAGATCTTTGTTAAATCGACCGTGACTTGCCATCGGTTGCCTTGGCTGGCCTTCTAGCTGGCAACGCGTATCGGTGCTTTCAAACGCAAAGAGGCATTAAATGTAATGATGTCGTAGTGGTATGACCGGACACTCGCAAGTGCTCTGAATCAAGGGAGTTGACTTAGTGAGCGCGTCGACCATGGCCTGTGCGTTGGTGCGATTTCAGGTAAAGCCACACAGCCTTTTGCCAGTTGGGTAAACACTTTTTTTTTATCTGCGTGTAAGACCAGTAGCCTAGGCCTTTCAGTATTTCATATACTTGAGATTATTAACATGCCAGGCGAAGTGCGTACGTGCTGCACGTTTTGCGATGTACGGGCAGGTGCGCACAAAAGTATCCCTAATGTGGCACTACAAAAAAAAATAAAAGAAAATTAAGTAGAATTTTTCTCGCAGCGGTGCTGCGCGCGCAAGTTCAGAGTGCACCTATCAATTCCTGGCTGCATGCATGCACAGCCGATACGATGGTTTATTGGTGGTCTCGTGGTTCGAAAACTTATTTCGACAGTTGCTCATTCGGCCACTTGAACGTAAGATCACACAAGTAGACGGGTGTTCGCATGAAAACATGAAATAGTATACTCCTGTATGTAAAATATGGCGATATATTAAGGTAACAATCCAAAATGCCGTCTGGAAATTTTTGGGCGTTTAATTGGAACGCTATAACGTAGTGAAGGATGGTGGTCAGATTGTTCTAGAGAAACTGGCCACCCTGTATACGCAATGCCTCATAACCTCGAGCGTACCGGAATCTTGGAAGAACGCTAACATAATCCTAATCCATAAGAAAGGGGACGCCAAAGACTTGAAAAATTATAGACCGATCAGCTTACTGTCCGTTGCCTACAAAGTATTTACTAAGGTAATCGCAAATAGAATCAGGAACACCTTAGACTTCTGTCAACCAAAGGACCAGGCAGGATTCCGTAAAGGCTACTCAACAATAGACCATATTCACACTATCAATCAAGTGATAGAGAAATGTGCAGAATATAACCAACCCTTATATATAGCTTTCATTGATTACGAGAAAGCGTTTGATTCAGTCGAAACGTCAGCAGTCATGGAGGCATTACGGAATCAGGGTGTAGATGAGCCATATGTAAAGATACTGGAAGATATCTATAGCGGCTCCACAGCCACCGTAGTCCTCCACAAAGAAAGCAACAAAATCCCTATAAAGAAAGGCGTCAGACAGGGAGATACGATATCTCCAATGCTATTCACAGCATGTTTACAGGAGGTATTCAGAGGCCTGGAGTGGGAAGAATTGGGGATAAAAGTTGATGGAGAATACCTTAGTAACTTCTTGGGATTCGCTGATGATATTGCCTTGCTTAGTAACTCAGGAGACCAATTGCAATGCATGCTCACTGACCTGGAGAGGCAAAGCAGAAGGGTGGGTCTGAAAATTAATCTGCAGAAAACTAAAGTATTGTTTAACAGTCTCGGAAGAGAACAGCAGTTTACGATAGGTAGCGAAGCACTGGAAGTGGTAAGGGAATACATCTACTTAGGGCAGGTAGTGACCACGGATCCGGATCATGAGACTGAAATAACCAGAAGAATAAGAATGGGCTGGGGTGCGTTTGGCAGGCATTCTCAAATCATGAACAGCAGGTTGCCACTATCCCTCAAAAGGAAAGTGTATAACAGCTGTGTGTTACCAGTACTCACACATGGGGCAGAAACCTGGAGGCTTACGAAAAGGGTTCTGCTGAAATTGAGGACGACGCAACGAGCTATGGAAAGAAGAATGATGGGTGTGACGTTAAGGGATAAGAAAAGAGCAGATTGGGTGAGGCAACAAACGCGGGTAAACGACATCTTAGTTGAAATCAAGAAAAAGAAATGGGCATGGGCCGGACATGTAATGAGGAGGGAAGATAACCGATGGTCACTAAGGGTTACGGACTGGATTCCAAGTGAAGGGATGCGTAGCAGGGGGCGGCAGAAAGTTAGGTGGGCGGATGACATTAAGACGTTTGCAGGGACAACATGGCCACAATTAGTACATGACCGGGGTAGTTGGAGAAGTATGGGAGAGGCCTTTGCCCTGCAGTGGGCGTAACTAGGCTGATGATGATGATGATGATGATGATGATGATGATGATGATGATGATGAACGTAGTATTTTCCAGCTGAATGCATTGACGGGTTAATTGTACATATTCATAATAATCCTTAGCGAAAACAGGATGACGCAAGAAGTCTAACAAAGAGCATGTTTTTTCATGGCTGAAACTTTAAATGATTTTAGAGACAACGGCAAAGGTTTAACCCTAACACGCGCTTCCGAAGGATGGGAAACTGCGGGTTTCAGACCTGCTGCTTTCTTTACAAAGTCACGCCTGTAGAATGTATTCGCCACGCGCACGTGAGGATTCATATACCGTAAACATCTGCGCACTTGAAAACTGGGAAACACGCCATTTGGGTTTATGTGATTATAGAATCTGCTCTAATGAAATCGCGCACGCATATTCTGCAAATGATAGTTTTGTTGCGCAGTTATGTAAGGGGAGGGGGGGGGGTTGTAGGCGGCGGGCTGCCGGAGTTTAGTGCTGACATCCATTTCTGAGGCGTTGCTTCAGAAAATAAAAGGTAAGCGGCGCAACAATACTTGTGTCACGCAGTTAAAGTGGCCGGAAGAGTACCGTATTGTCATAGGGTTGCTTATAACTTTAAGAACGTGGCAAGCGGATACAATGTACCAGTTCGCTTTTATTCCCGCCCCTCTTAAAACGAATAAGAAACAAGATTACGAGAAAAAGCATCCCAAGTTTGTAGAATGTAGCGTTGGTGCAGTCACTTTAACGTACGCTAAAGGGGGGGGGGCGGAGGAGGATGAAGGTGAAAGCGTTCGTGTTCGCCAGACATTCATTAAGTTACTTTGACATTCTCATTCGAATGCGTTGGTACTTCCTGTTACTTTCTTAACAAAACGTTGTTTCATGCATTCAAGCACAAAAGTAACTGTAACGCCAATGCATTTCTCCGCAAAGTTCGGGAATTATTATATCGAAACTGGTGCCATCCCAAGAATTCGTTCCAAGTGGATCCGCCTTGCGAACTCCACGGCTATAATTTGTAAATTGCAATGCGGACCATAAAGTAATTATTAAAAAGTTAATTAGCGAATATTTGTTAATTAGTCGATTATTAATTTCAATTTTTCGTGCAAGTAGTGTCCCCCGCTTCGAGGAGACCACCTCATGAACAAGAATTGCCACAGGCAGAATCTGCCACAGGCAACTTTAAGAATCTTTGGAAGTATTTGCTGAAACACCCTGCATGTATATATATATATATATATATATATATATATATATATATATATATATATATATATATATATATATATATATATATATATATATATATATATATACGCACGAAAGAGACGACGAACTTTTTGGGAGACTTCTTTTACTTAACGTTTTCGGCTGGTGGACCAGCCTTTGTCAGAGTACACATATATATATATATATATATATATATATATATATATATATATATATATATATATATATATATATATATATATATATATATATAGCCCTTCAATGGCACATTCCTGCACGAAATGTGGCAAACATTTCTATTTACTTGAAAGAAGCGCAAACTGTCGTACACCGGGGCCTGGCACTAAGCCACACAGTCGCTGTGTCAGCACTTTGTCGGGATATTTTTTGTGTGTTTCGCTTGCGTTCCGCTTACTCTGTTAATATTGTTGCACAAGTTAATTTATACCACATTCTCTGTTTATCTATCACGATTTTAAAAAGGGCATTCCTGTACAACGAAGGTAAAGTAGAAAGTTATAATGGGCACTCTACATCACCAATTGTACTCTACACCTTCGTTCTTCTTTACTTTTTTTTTTCGCTGTGAAGTGCAAGCAGTTCACGAGTTCAATTAAGCAAGTTAGGCCACTGTGAGCGACAGTACATTGGCATGATCGTAACGTTGCTTCAGATGATATTATTTTTATCGCCGTTGCACTGTTGCACACACGACAACGCTGCGACAAAGCTCTAATTATTTGAGGAGATAAAATAATTACGTTGTTTTATTGCAGCTAATTGTGGCACTGTCTACCGTCGAGCTCACAAGGCCACAATGGAGAGCGAAAGGAAATTACAACAGCCCCTCTCAACTCAGCGTCACGACGTCCTGCGTCTAGAAATTGCCGTTTCACACATTTTGTTGACAGAATACCCTGTTTCAGCTTTCATTTTGTAGCAGCGAATCAAAGTACGAAAGGCCTCGATTTAATCGCAAAGCAAAATGAATTCACCGGAGTGGAATCAGAACTGCATATTAAAATAACACCGCTAGTCGCGTAATGCATTAAGCGAGAGTTATACAATTCTCGCAGTTGTCGTAATATAAAGTGCATGACATGATATGGGCTCATGCTTACGATTGTTTTTTCTACTGCTGAGTGAGGTTCACGCCACGCCGTCCATGTTTCGTGAAATTAGATTGCGGAGCGACCAACACATCGTGACAAGTCGCCAAAGCGCTGGCATTCACATCTCGCTGCTACCACTTCATTTGTTTAAAACGAGCTAAACAGTTTTTTGTAATGTATTCTAAACACGGAGCGATAATAAAATTCGCATGATTGTGTCGAGCGGAGGGTGAGACAATCGCACATCGCGCGATCGACACAAGGCATGTCACTTACCTTGCTACAGTGCAAAGACGACAACGCAAAGCGAAATGCTTTTTTACATCGTCAAAAATTACAGACAAGCATTTACGGCTGTGCTACAACCACGCCAGAAACTATCTTTAAAGATATTCACGCCGTACACGCACACGTAAACACGCAGTGCCTAGCAAGCAGACGACGCGCGGCGCAATCCACAATATCCGTGATTCAGCCGGCGCCCGCCAGGTGGTGACTCTGCTCGCTCTCGCGTATAGCATAGAGCACTGGAATGCACCACAACAGGATTTTAATTTACTGTCACCATTGGAGCAAGTCGTGCCTCCTTAATTTTGAGTCGGACTGTTGAGAACTGATGATGATGATAATGACGATTCCTCGTATAATGGCACACATTTACCCACTGTGGGGGACAGGCCACGAACCGGGCGGTAATATGATAAACAAGGTAATCCAAGATGTTAAATAAACCGATAATAACTGAAACAAAACAGTGTGTCAGCCTTGCATAAACAGGTAGAGTAAAAAGAAAATAATAATAATGCCTAAAGTAAAGTGAATGGTCGAATTCATTATTAAACTGCCTTATTCAGAGGCATTATCTGAAGACAAGAGCGAAGAAGAAGGTGGGGATATAGATCGGTCGCCGAAAGTGGTGCGCATAAGCATTTCCTTCAGCTACCTCCTGCCCCCCGATTCTTGGCCTATCGCCACCCATAGTGGACCCGAGCCATGACATAGGTTCGTCATTATGGTACGCGTACCCACCGTGGTAGGTCCCCGCCACGGCGGGTGTGTGCCGCTTGTGCAGAGGAACAACAAGTGCTGGATCGTATTTATCGAACTAGCGCCAAATTGCTTTAACAGGAAAATCATACATGCAGTGAAGAATTCTTTTTGGGTGAAATTTCATTTTTTTCTGATATATTCAACGTTTCCTCTTCTCAGCTACCACATTTCGCATATATACACAGCTATCGGCTCGTGCTACCCGGGTTATAGCATCGTAGACATCAACCACGGCCACGCCTGTCAGCCATCCGCACAAAATTATCTTTGGTAAGGTTCCTATTTCTGATACTAAGATTTTGAAAAGGTGACTGTAGTTGATAAGCGTAGTGTCGAATGAAATGTCTACGCGTTTAGTAATTGTTTGCCTTCATACGCTTGTGCGACACGTACTAACCGTAGCCCCAGCTTTTGAGGATTGCATCCAGTGGTACAACGCTCATACTCTCGCGCATGAAAAGGTGTGACATTTTGCTATGCAACTGTCATAAGTCATACACAAGTGCAAGCAAAGTTCATAGCTCCTGAACTACGTGCTACCGATTCCACGAAGTGATTCCTTTTTCTGCTACATTCTGTTATCTTTTCGCAAGCTTCAACCAGGTTTAGTGACTTGCATTAGTATATTTGCTCATTTACATAAAGTAATGCTGCATAACCAGTCTCGGTAAAGCACTGAAGATCTTGCGCAGGACATATCAGCCTGCGCTCGGTGTGAAGAACTGGTGTATGAACTGCCATTGTCATTTGTGGCAGGAAATTCACAGGACAAATGGGACGATGTCTTAATGGCCGCCTAAGACAACGTAGTTTAAGTAATTATCGCGACCGCAATGTCTGTTCATTGTCAGGAGTGCGGATGTGCACCTTTGTTCAAGGACTGTGTCATTTTTGTCAGAGACAGGGATGAGGACGTGCGTGAAATTATTGTGGCACAAGCTATCAGGCGGAACGGTGAATGGTCTTAGCACTATGTCTGTCGACTTGCTTGATAAGAAATATAGAAATGACATAGCCTGACGGTGCACGACTGGGCATCTATACGGCTGGAAATTCGCCGTAGTGGTGCGTGTTTTCACTGGAGAGCTGAGAATGAATACGTGAGGAACTCAGCTTCGAAGAGAGTTGTTCAAGGGCCTCTCTAGATCTTCTGAATGGATTCTTTGTTCACTTTGAGATGCCTTCGGGAGGTTGAATGTGGATGCGAATTCTAAGCGTTAAAATTGCTCTAGGGAAATACCAACAACAAATCATCCCCCGAGCACTCTGCACAGATGGTTAACCAGCGAAGCTTAAACATGCGGCCCCGGTGTTTATCACTGGGTTAATCCCGACGGTTCATTAAATGACGGTTTGGACGGCTGCCGGATCCTCGGTACGCAGTTGCTGCTTGCGCTCGGCTGTTCTTGTGCCCGAGCTGCAGCATCGGCACGGCGTAGACGAGCTCGATCCCGGTTCTGCTCGCAGCATTGCTGATCGAAAGCTGCCTGCTCATTAGGAGTACGTATGACGCGTGGCCTACCCATTTCGGAGCCGGAGAGAAACTGCGGCGTGCGCAGTTTCTGGCGCACGCCGCAGGCAGTCACGCGCCTCTCTTTCTCTTTTTTTTTTTTCGCGCATGCGCATGGGGTTGCGCTGGAGGAGTTTTCAGTGTACAGGTGACAGACGGACGGACGGACGGACGGACGAATCGGCTAACCAGCATTGCTGTAAAAGGCTTTTATGGAATGAGCAGTACAACGTTTGCGGCCAGCGCGACTAACAAGCAGAGAGTAAGCTATAGTCAGATACAACTCAAGTCTGCAATGAAGCCCGGTTCACGCCCACATAACTGTCAGCCACTGTTCCTCCGCGAGGCTGAAAATAGTTCGTACTTAAAACTTTTTCTGTGACCTAAATAAGGTGGTAAGCACAAAAATATAGTTATAAGCGCGCAATTTTACACGTTTTCATTCGTCTATTATTGTGGAACGGTGAAAGCCTAATTCTTTATTGAACTGAAATAAAACGCTTACTTGACTGCCACTATTCATTGTCAAGTTTCACTTCAGGTGGCAGTGAAATTTCATCAGTAGAACGGGCTCAGCAGTGAAATGAACTGCACCGCGGACTTTTGAAGAGTGAAGTGCTCAGACTCCATGCACTTTGTCCATGTCTGTTTTACACCTCATCGCTTCCGCTGATGAAAAGACTCTTCAAGAACAGCAGACGCTCCAGAGGTATCAAGTACGACGCAATTTTGAAAAGGTCGCATGACGACGATTTTGTTTGTTTCTGTGATTGGCTGGCGGAGTAACACAACACCGCGCGGTCCGTATGCATCGGTTGCCAACTGCTGTTTTTTTTTTAATTGTATCCTACTATAGTAGAGCTCCGGCAGCTGGCGCTCGGCGGAAGGGCGCGCCTTAGAAAGTATTATAGAATATCCGGCGCGCATCGCAGCTGCATCAGCTAAAGACACTGTTGTCAATGGTGGTTGCGGAATGGACGGCTCTCTTTTCCATGCTGCAGGCAAGCCAAGAGGTGCGCTGTTTCCGGGCGGGTCCCGGCGCGATGGGCACCTCTGGTAATGCCAATCGGGGCCAGGTCCCCCCGCCTTACTCGCCGCGCTACTCAACATCATCGCCCTCCTACCCGGCTGCACCCCTGGGATCGGTGAGCTTCCATGATCCCCAACGGCCGCCGGCGGCGTCGGGCGCACCGCCGCCAGGTTTCGTGGTTTCGTCGTCCGCCGCACCTGCGGGAGGTGAGAAAGATGCGTGCATGCGTTATTTAATCTTCGGGGTTATACAAGCACGAGTTATACTTGGATGCCAAAACCAGTGTGTAATTAGGAGGGACGCCGAAGTGGGGCGAGTGCGAATTAATTTTGCCTGCCTGGCGTTCTTTTAACGTGCACCTGTATTTATAAGTACACGAGCGTTTTTCGCATTTCTGGGCCCACCGAGATGCGGCCGCTGCGGCCGCGATCAAACCCGCGACCTCGAGCTTAGAAACGTGACGCCATAGGCACCAAGATACGGCGGCGGGTTTGCGTGTCTTTGTGCGAGTTGAAAGCGGAAAGATTCCTTTGCCTATATTACACAGGATATCTTCTTCTTAGAGTTAACATAATTTAACAAAACGTCAGTTTCCACCGAAACGCGAAGCATTGATTGCGATAAGAAATTATTAGACAGCTGTACGAATTACTGAGGATATTACTTTCATCGGCCGTATAAACTGCAGTTAGCATTCGCTTACTAACTAAATTAGCAAGCATCGTACAGGCAAACATGAACACATCTCACTCTGTGACCGCTTGTACGCTCGCTGTCAAAACGCTGACGTGACGAAGCGCTGCAGCAGCGGCGAGCGAATCGCCCTTCCTGCTGCCTCTCGCTTCAACGCGAACTAGGCCTTTGAGAAGACAGCGCACATTAAGCCATCAGCTATATCGGCACGGCTATGTGCAGCTGGTATACCTCGCAGGTCAACGGCAATTTTGTCATTAGCGTCACTTTCTCCCCTTGTGCCTGGTAGGCAATGCTTCTGAGAAAAAAAAAATCATGCCTGCTGTCATGGCAACGGTTTTGTTGATGTGCGAGGGGAACATGGCCATCCTACTTGTCGCCTGCTAGGCGCAAGTGAGGGCGCAGTTTTCTCGGCAGGCACAAGAGGAAACGAGCACGAGTTATACTTGCTGGAGTCTTTTTTGTTATAACAGGTGTCATTTTCAGTTTTTAAGCATGAAATGCTTTTAGCTCCCGTTGTCGTTGACCTTGAGCCAAAAGCCAGAGCCGTTATCCGGGCACTCAAGCGAGAACATCCGGGCAAGTTGCGAAAACAAAACGCGATCATCCAGGCAACACATAGAGAAACATATAGGTAAGGAGCGGACACTCCCATAGGGTCCTGCGGCCAAGCTACTTCATTGCCGCCAGCGCCCCGATTGGCTAGTCAGACCACTAATTTTGTCTTCCGAAATTTTAGACGCGTAGTTAAGCTCTGTTTTGGTTTCGGTTTCCATAGCAATGCTTTCGAGTTTGGTTTACCTTTGGTTGCATAAATGTTCAACTACGTCATGTCTAGTGGAGCGCAAGGGCTTTACTATTTCATTTTTAAGCATGCCGTGCAAATAGACGTAATAAACTTGCGGATCGCAATGTTTTTACTGGAAAAACCGCCAATCTTCTCGAAGAACCTAAGCAAGACTCATGCAGATTGGATAAATAATGTGATCAGAGCTCTCTTTATGGCAATACTATTGCAGTTTCTGAACCGCTTTTCTCTGTTGCACACAATAGGAAGGAGTGATTCCATACAAAAAAATATTTTTTCTTGTTTACATAGGGAATTGGACAGAAAAGATACTGTATCACACACTTCATAAATACAAAGACAGATACAAACTACAAGAAGAATGTTTTAGCCATCACAAGCAACGCGTCAAGTAAAAGTGGCACTTGCAACGTGCATTTACAGTGAGGTAAACATCCCTCCCAAAACGATCCCAAATGCGCAGTACACTGATCGAGCCGCGCCAAATGAAATGTTTGTGGGATGGTACGAGTGACCCACTGATAACAACTCCTGTGCTTTAAACCGAAGGTCTTGCGAGTGACTTGTGGAAAATTACGCGCTGGAAGTAATGCACATGCTCTTCCGGAAAAGATGGGCGCGAGAACAAACGGGTGGCATGCGTGGTAAACGGGTGCCCGGGCTTATATTCTCATCATGGGGTTTTACGTGCCAAAACCACGATCTGATTATGGGGCATGGCTGGGGGACTCCGGAAATTTGGACCACCTGGGGTTCTTTAACTTGCACCTGAATCTAAGTTCACGGGTGTTTTCGCATTGCGCCCCCCATCAAAATGCGGCCGCCGTGGCCGGGATTCGATCCCACGACCTTGTCCTTAGCAGCCCAGCACCGTAGCCACTAAGCAACCACGGCGGGTACGGCTCATATTCTATGCTACACGTGCAAAATACGCTCAGCCAGAATAACAAACGTCTTGCTAATAATGTTCTTCACACAAGAAACAGCAAAACTACCTCTCAAGAGAAAAGGAAACACCTTACCGCACGAGCGAGGCGACGCGCGGAAAAGCGCAGTGGGTTTCATTTTCTTGCGTGTTTGTTCAAAGTGGGGCGTGCGCTTCGCTTCAAATTTTCAGTGAACTAGCGCACGGGATTTATTGGCGAAAGGTGCGAGTGCTGGTTTTTTGTTATCGTGCAAGTTCACGCTGCGCTGTGTCTCGTCGTGACGATAAATGCGGAACGCGCCGCGAGGGATCGTCGCGCTATGCCTGTTCACTTGCCGCAACAAAAAGGCTCTCAGTGTTCGACGAGCAGAAAAATGACTAAGTCGAATGTTTATAAATGATAGTGTGTGGGAATGTGTTCTTGCCTGATAACTGCTCGATATGAATTCACGGTGTCGATCGCACGGAATTGCGAATGATTCTGGGAAATGGCTTCGCATACGTTGCCATACATCACGACTGTGTGCTGGCCATAGTATTTTCATCCATTGAAACACGTTTGTTTGGTCAACTATATTGGTTGCATTATTCTAGACGCATAAAAGTGAAGTTGCTTTTGAAACCTTTGTGGAATGTCATTTATTTTCATCCTATTCGTTCACTTTCCTAAGGAACACACTGTAGCATTTGCCGTCAATAACAGCCTAATTATGTTCGCATTAAGACATACGCCACTCCTATAGTTTAATGACACGCTGGCGTTTCAGCTGGGGCGAGTCGCAAGCTCGCCTCAGCCTCAAAAGAAAACTGCTGGTCGAAATGCCGGATGCTAAAGAAATTCAAACATTCGCGCCAAGCGGCATAAGATCGTGACGTCACTGCCATTTCCGGTTGTGCCATCACTTTTTGTTATTTTTTCTTGCTGTTAGTTGTCCTCCCGATCAGCAGATGGCGACGGTTGCAACGAGCTGCCATTTTCTTGACATGTGTGCTCCTATGGGAGCTTCGCTACCAGTTTACTTCTTGGTGCGAGCCGCAGCAAGTCCTGTACCGGGAACGTGACATCATCACTTGGTCACGTGGGTTTAGGTACCATTGGATGATAACGCCGGACAATTTTCCGGTTCATGCGGCATATAATGCTTTCGTATTAATATGAATGGAGAGGCTCATGGGAAATAGGCCCGCACCGCATGATGCGCAAGCGGCAATGTTCAGTCGCTGAGCGCACGGAATGTGTGGGAGAGAGTAGACCATAGAACGCGTGGCGCTGGTCGACGGGGGCTCGAAGTGTGGCAACAATCAACTGTCAAGTCTTAATGGCTTCAATTTGTGTTGCCGGTGCTGCGATAAGAACGCGCGCCAAACAGATGCGCGGGCGTTCTGCAAGGGAACTAGGAAGCGCGTGGGAAAGGAGTTGCAGGTGAGGGCGTTGCAGGACGAAAATATGAGCGACTGCCGCGTATTCCCGTGTTCGATATTTATTTTTCATGTTATGCACTGGTGGGGTGCACGCTGCGCGCCGCCATCGCCGTGACTTTAGCGACGTTTTAAATTTTAGGTCGGCAAAATAAGCAGAACTCACTCAGACGCACGCACAAAATATATTTTTTGCTCAGGGCTCACTCGGACTCAGACTCACTAGAATTTTATTCACTTGGGCTCACTCGTATTCAGACTCACCGAAATTATACTCAGCCAGGCTCACCCAGTCTTACGGCTAGGTCTGCGTCTTAGTCGCCGACCTCTGGCCTTGGCACAGGAATTGGGTCGTGCCCGGGTTGTCTGCGCTGTCCAGAAAAATCAGCATATCTCTTAGGTTTAGTGAAAAATTATCCTGTATTCGGCACCTATAGGCCGCGATAGATTACCAAGTTCCCCAGACTTGATCACGAAGCGTCCGCCTTTTTAGTCCAATAATAAACAGATCGTAGCGTTATGTACTCGTTCACTATGCTTTTTCTATTCTCCAAATACGACGGTGTCTGTCCGCTGATACGAATTATCTTCGGCGTTTTCCAGTGTATCCGCCGACAATGTGCTCAGACTCAACAGCAGGCTACTATTCACCTTCTTCGCCAGGAGGGTACCCATTTTCTTCGCCAGGAGGGTACCCACCTTCTTCGCCAGGAGGGTACCCACCTTCTCAGCCAGAAGGGTATCCACGCAGAAATTCATCAATGACAATGCTTATGCCTGGAGCACACCCTCTGTACCCGTTGCATGGATCGCCTTCCTTACCCGAGATGCCCACGCAAGCAAGATCGTTTCCGACCCCGTCGTTGTCGTCGACGTCGATCGGCTATTCAACCGACCCGTACCCGCCACCAAGCGCTCTTCCTCCCGTCAGTGCGCGGCCTGGTTACGAGCCGCCGACTGCTGCCGGCTACCCTACGAGCAGTTACAGTTCGAGCAGCCGCGCTGCCACCGGTTACTCTGCCCTCGGATACGCCTGTCCCGAGAGCGGTGCGCAGTATGCATCGGCGTCTAGAGGAACCACGTCGGGTGGAACGGAGGTATACGAGGCTTCGCCTGGTTACTACGGCGGGTCGGGGGCCCGAACCTCCTGCTATTCTCCAGGACGGGTGAGACTGCTGGGCGCGCACGGTGTGTGGTATTCTCAAGAGTCGCTGATTGTTTCTTTGTTGCAACTGGGATCTTTCTCGCAAACGATCTGAAGGGCAGTGAAATTGTCATGAAAGCGCTATTACGAAATTTGAATAACGCTACAGAGACAAGACATAGTAAAACAAATCTTATTATTTTATCTAGCGATAAAGCATTTCCTCGTCTGCCTCTTGCATCTGGCAAACGTAAGCAATAGCAGGACATACGCGAGAAACGACACAAGACAAAACTCGTCATGTTGTTTATCGTTCCTCATTTCTTCCCTACCGCACAGCGCTGGTATTTGTCTACGTGGAAGAAGTTTAAAACAAAATTGGCCCAACGAAACGGCTGGTTTCGTGGCTCTAAAGTGCGATCGGAATCATACTCCTGAATGCCAGTCCCCAGCACACTTGCTACTGCGTGGAAGACACGATTGCCGGCAACTTGCTTTGGGCATGCGTTGGCACAAAACGCCGACCGTCGCTGCTTGTGCTTGGCTGTCCTCTTTTTGCCACTGACTTCGCTGTGCGCCAAGTGAGCCTCAGCCGTCGCCAAAGTGCCAAGTGAAGGCCCATCTCGTCGTATCGCACGAGGCAGTGGTGCGCGCGTAGGAAGGGACATTTGTAGCTGTGACATGCCACGCTGGCGCCAGTCGACCAGAATCAAATGGCCTTGATCGGCCTAGCGTGATCTCCAATAGGAGGTGCGCGCCCCCTTCCCATGCACGCTCTCGACAAGTGTGCTGGCGGCTGTTCATTTCGCTGCACTTAAAACAAGGCCTATTTCTGGTACGCGATCTCTCGCGCTTCACATTTATTGTCTTTGCAGTTGTGTTGTATGGTGAGATCAACACAGCGCGTTTTACGAATTACGTTTCGTTATTTATTGATCAAGGATTTCTAGATGGGCTTCTCAATTGCTACGCTTAAGCCACACGTTCACATTGCAGACCTGTTATTCTACAAGATCGATTACATTTCGTAAGCAAATAAATGTATTTCGCCTGATCATTATGCCACATGTCACCGCTTTATGAACAGTGTCATTCAGGAGAAAACATGCGATGGCATCTTATTTACTTATTTCTTTTTATTGTGTCTATGTATAGTCGCATCTATGTATTATGGGTTGTTTTTCTCACGTTTCTACAGTGAACGCGTGAAAAAAAATTAATGTTACCGGTTTCTATCTCTCTACAGGGAACCATAAAGACTTACAGGAACTTCAATGTCCATCAGGATGTCGTTGTGCTCAGGAAAGCCTTGAAAGGATGGAGTAAGTGATAAGGAGAGAGGGCGAAAAAAAAATTACGGGCTACTCGCGGCAGCACATTTAATTAAACAGGGTTAGCTGGCATAGATACATCGTTATTTCGCCGGCCAGAAACCATATAGGAGCATCTTAAGTTGCTACATCTTCCCACTGTCCGCTGTGGTT